>NW_023458613.1:35883-51756 GCF_013731165.1 Rhagoletis pomonella | reverse complement strand
CTTAGACATTCCGAATTCGTTCAAAATATGCTAATTTAAAACACAGATTTCTTTAGTGTTCCTACGGGGTTTTTGGACATGGACTGTTTCTTGAATTTAATAGTGTTCGCTTTATTTTTGTGGAAACGAAACATGTTTTACAAGGTATGGATCATTTCTACACTCTTTCTTCAAATATTTCTCGTATTCCAGCTGTGCGCAGGCGTTTAGTTTTTCGCATCGTGTTTTTACATATTCGTAATTAAATTTTTTTTAATAAAATCAAATGGTGGTAGTTCATGATTGTGTGTGGATTAATATCACAACACTGAGGATTTGGCAATAACCTTTTTCATCTATTTAAAAGCAACACTTACGGGGCAATGTTTATTGTAAGAACAACATTGTTTTCTATGAATCGACATACTTTAAGCATTGTTGACGCTATTTCCATTTGAATGAGGAAATAGCGTCAATGACTTTATTTCCAAATTTTCATTGACTTTATTTCGCTTTTAAAAGGGTAATAATGTCAATTGACTTTATTTCGCACCAGGGTGGGAAATAAAGTCAATTGACCTTATTTCCATTGACCTTATTACCTGTCACCGCAAATTTAATGTTTGAAAGAGCAATAATGTCAATGGATTTTATTTCTCTTTTTAAACGGGTGGGTAATAAAGTCAATTTACCTTACTTCCGTTGATCTTATTACCTTTCACCGACTTATTACCTATAGAGATCTTCATCAAGAATTCAGCTGCTAACAGCGCCATCAGACTTCGTGCCCTGGGGCTCTGGAAGGAAAGACCGTTCGGGCACGGTTCCATTCTAGACGCAATACCGTCTGAAATTAAAGCGCTGCCCACTGACGATATCCTGTCGAGGACCTGGGTTCACCATAAACCCCGCACGAAATTCCCAAGCCGCAGTGGTTGGAATCAGGAAGATTTCGGGTACTTGCAGGGCTTAACTGTCTTTACGGATGGGTCAAGGATGGAATGCGGGGTTGGTGCTGGGGTCTTCATTGAGCAATATAACCTAAAATTATCCTTCCGCCTACCAGACTATGCAAGCGTTTTCCAGGCCGAAACGTTTGCTATTAAGGAGGCAGTAAGGTACATCAAAGACAATGTACCCGCGAGAACGCAAGTGTACATCCTCTCGGATAGCCAAGCGGCTATTAGGCACTTTCTTCTAACTCTGTTAGATCTCAGCTAGTGGATGAATGTAGGAGAGCTGGCCTATATTTCTGATCAATACGAAATTACCCTAATATGGGTCCCGGGACATAGGGGCATCTACGGAAACGAGGCAGTGGACGAACTAGCAAGGAGCAGCTCCGTACTGGATGTGTCCCACGCGGTGGACATGGGCGCCTCGCTCAGGGAGATTAAGACAAAAATTACCGAAATTTATTATTCGAAGGTCAGGCAGAGATGGAACTGCATAGGATCCTACATATATGCCCGGCAGTTCTGGGTGTCCTACGACCCACTCAAAACCAAAGCTAGCTTAGGAATGAGCAAAACAAATGCCTACAAACTTACTGAAGTATGCACAGGGCACTGGCCCGTTGGGGTACATGCCAAAATGGATAAGACTGCCCTTCAATAGATTCTGTCGCAGCTGCGATGACCCGGGCTCAAAAGAGACACTCGGCAAACCATTCCTGCAGAATATTTCAGAGTGCAGCTGCCTCTCTCTGTATGACGTACTGAAATTTATTAAAGCCGCCAAATGGCTGTAGGTTGCACGAGTTGTGGAATCAAAATGGCAAACTTGCTAATTGCTTGTCACCTGAGTGACAATCTACTTAAACCAACCAACCAAGCAAAACTATTTGTTTTTATCAGCTTTTATTTACATACATATGTACATTGTATACTAATAACAAATTTAAGTGCAGAATTGAATAAATATACATACTCATGCCCATGAAATATGAATTATGTTTATGAGTTTTAATTTAAGTAATTTCATGTACATACGTACATATTTACGAAAACATAAATGTTAGTGCGAAAATAAATATTTCTTTAATATGAAATTTCAGACAATATTTAAAAAAATAAAACCTTATTTTACAAATAGAGGCCGAACCTTTTCATTTGACACCCCATTTTTGAAAATCGGGAGAACGGTGTAAGTATCATAATTTTAAACGCAGGTGGCAACTCTATCAAAAAATATATCCTTACTGCATATCTAGAGGCCAAGTCCTTTCATTTGACACCTCATTTTTGAAAATCGAATGAACGGTGAAAATCTTATGCAATTGACAAAATTGCTTTCGCACAGAATAGTATCTCTAGCTATAGTTGCCAACTTGGTGCTTTAAGCACTAGATGTAGTGCTTTTTGAAAATTAAAACGCCAGAAAAAATTATTTATTTTCTTAACCAAATTACTCCGATATAGTTAAAACATGAAATAATTTAAAAACTTTAAAGCTGTGGCAGCACTGAATTTACAAAAATCTACAAATTTAAATGCACTTAAATACAACCATAATTGATAAAAAGCTGAACTTGCAAACTCACCTTGTTCAATTCTATTCAAATGCGAGTAAGTTAAGTATTTCTTTTTTCTTTTCTAATTATTTGTAAAAATTTTGATTTTTGTACCACCTGAGTAAAACACATCGTTTCTTGGTGCTGAATCCAAATCTGGCCGCACAATTGCTCTAACACTAGAATTTTGAGTTATCCTAACCTCAAAGTACCAAAATCACGGTTTTTGGCGATATTTGAGGTTATATAATGAAAAAAAAAATTTTTTTTGCTCATTTATACTTAGGGCATGATTTTCGTTTGTTGGGATTTGATTTTTCTATCTTGAGATATATCAGTTTTAATGTGCAGTACTTCGGTATTACGTCGTAAGCATGAGTCATTATAGCATGTGGCTTTTCAATCGTTATGAGCGAAAAAGTTTTGTTTATTGATTTATGTATGCATTCTTGTAAATATTGTTAATTTTTTGTTTTTGTTAAATACATTCAAAACCATTTGGTGCTTTTAGTGTGATAAAACGCTTTTTTTCCAAGTTTTAGCAGCACTGTCTCTAGCCACACTAGCTCTCCGCGAATGTTTGACGCAGCATTTACATTCACTTATGAACATGCATGGGCAAAGAGTTAGCAGGTGCTAAAAGAGCGGAAGCGTCGCGTGTACGTATACAAGCGAGAGCGCAGCGATGAGAACACGACAGCATGTAAAATGAATTAGGCACACTAACACATTCTCACTTCTAGCTCACGCTTGTTTGTGGTAGTGCCCACATCTGCTTATGAACAAGAACGAGAGCAGTGAACATTCGCGTAGGCATCGATGCCACTTATAGCTACATATATGAACGCACGCTGCTTGGTCTACTAATACATACGCGTACGAACAACAGCGGAAATTTTGTCTACCTATCATTCGCGAACGCGAACGATCTGGACTTGTTTTATGCTTCTCGTTCGCGAAGGAGAACCAATAGGGAATATTTGATACGTTCACGTTCGCGTACGAAGGTGAGTGAATATTTCCGAACCCTGCTCAATTTCTTAACGCTGTGACGAACGAAGTTTTAATACCGTTTTGCACAAGTGCGCTCGGGTATAAAAACATGATTTTCCTTATACATAATTATAACATGTTTGCGAAAACATTGATAGATAGAAAACATCGATAACACTTCCGGCAGAGCTTTTGAGACCCGGTTCATTAAGGATTTTTTTGCAGATAACGAAATTAAAATGGGTTGGTATCGAAATTCTGGTACTACAAAATTCGGAAAACGAAATTCTGCTTGCCAAAATTCTGCTTTTTGAAAATTCTGGTTTTGACAGCTATGCTTTTCAAAATACTGAATTACAAAATTCTGTTTTAAAATATAATGTTAACAATGTTAAATAAGACATGTGGTCGGCGAAAATCCTCCTAGAAATATCCTCCAAGCGGGTGCCGACTGGGCAATGGGCATCGCTGCATGCACCGCTGTGGCAAGGTTAGGCTTGGTGCTTGCTCCTGTGCTGCGACGGTGCAAGCAGGCGGGACCTAGCTAAGGCCGAGGCATAAACTCTCTTGCCTCGACGCGCGGCTGGCCGTATTGGCTCGCCCAGGGGAGGCTGGGGTGGGCATACTTAGGCTATTTCTATGGGGTACCTGGCGGTAGGTATAAAACGCCCCCCTAATCCATGGTGTCATGCGTCGCCGTGCCCATTGGATGGTTTGCAGTTAGGGGGCTTTCCGACTGTATTTTAACGGTGCCTTCCGGATACCTGTCCGCCTCCGGGAGTAACGGTGGACTTACCGCGGCATGGGGGCTCTGCCGTGGCCGACCGTTCGTTTCCCTCCATATTTTTATCAGGTCGCAGAAAGGTTTCGGCTCAGTATGCGACCGTACAAACCAGTTGAAATGAATACACACAATTTAGCCCCGGATCCCTGCACGGGTAAAAATGCCGCCGACGGACACGGCGTTAATAAAGTCGGAAAACCCTTGGCTATTGCTGGTACGGCTCCAAGGGGGCCTTCACGGCCAACTCCATCGGGCAAGCCCGAAAGTCCTTCTGCGCTCATCACCGGCTCCAATGTACCCCTCGAGGGACCCAAGGTACCGGAGACCGAGACGCAATGCAGGCCTGAACGGCCGGTAGAAAAAGGTTGTCGGCCCTCCATGTCCGAGGCTGTTGTGGACAAACCCCTCGAGGGTAGTTCAACAGCGGTCGCGGCCGTGGAGGCACCCGGCACTAAAGGGCCCACTGCGGGCGCTGTAGCTGTTAGGCCTGTCGTCAAGCGCCGAGATCTGAACCCTCAAAGGGCATCAACCGGCCGCCACAGGGCGAAGAAGGAGGTTCGTCCGACCCTCAAGGCGCAACGCGAGCGAAGAGCCGCCTCAAGGCTTCTCGCGAAATTCGGAGATAATCCTGGTAACCAGGAACAGAAAGAGCTCGTGGAGTGGGCCAAGGGCATCCTCGCGTGCCGTAAACGGACGGAGAACATGGACGCCCCCGCGAACCCCGAGGCAACTTCCAACAGCTCCAAACCAACAGGCTCAAAGAGGCAACGGTCAGTGGATAAAAGCATTGAACTGGAAACTTAGAAGCCAAGATCTGCTACCTCTCCGGCCTACTAACCCTTCTCGGGCACAAAGAGCCTTCAGCGACGTTGCTAAGGACCACTTGGTCATAGCGATAATAGATAGGGGGCACCCAGAGGGGAATCTTACGGCGGACAATTTAAAGTCTGTCCTAGTGGGCCTCTGCCGGGTCTATAAGGAGATTCTGGGCAAAAACCCAGGACCCCCCTGTAGTTGGTGACGCGGGTCTTTACCAGGGCCGCATAAAACTGGTTTCCTGCGCCGACGAGAGGTCGGCGAAGCTGTACAAGGAAGCCATAGCCATGCTGGGGGAACTGTGGCCCGGCGCGAACCTGGCGGCCGTCAATAGGGATGAAATCCCTTGCAGGCCCGGGCCAGGGCACGGGTGCCAGAAGAACCCGCTAAACCCGAAGGCATCTTGGAGATTATCCAGCTCTCCAACGACTCACTACCGACCCTTGATTGGAGAGTAGTGAAGGTCAGCGAGGTGAAGGACCAGCAGAGATATATCACGTTTGTGATAAACGAGGAGTCTCTGCCTATCCTCGCCGAAAACAATGGGGTAATAAGCTACGGCTTTTACTCCATCACCCTTAAAACCCAAAAATTCAATGAGGGCATCTCCCAAAACGCGGAAGGCACCACTAGCGAACCCGTGGCTTCAAACCCGCCATCTAAAGATGACCCCATGAAAGGGGAGAGTGTCCAAGGGTAACCTGGATGGACAAGTGGCGACTCAGACCCAGACCCAGGAGTCAAATTTAGGCACAGACAGCAACGCTAGTTCCGTGACTGGCCTTTTGGGATCTGTCTTTAGTCGATGGATCGAGATCTCGGAGGACCAACTCCTGGCTTCGGACGATGAGGATGCTGACGTAACAGTAATATCGCGCAAGGACGACAGCAAGGTCAAAATGGACGACGAGACTTTGAGCATGTCTGACAATGGTGAGGGTGCTACAGATTAACCTCCACTATTCGAAGGCAGCATCGGCTGCTCTGCTCCTGCACCTAGACGAAAGAGGAGAGGAGCTTGTATTTGTCCAGGAACCTTGGGTGGTACACCAGAAGATTTGTGGACTCAATTCTAATGCGTATCATGTCGTGTCAGCGCCTGAGGCAGGTAAGATTAGATCATGCATTTTAATAAAGACAAACTTCTCTTATCTTCTACTCACACAGTTTAGTGACGAGGATACGGTGAGCGTAAGCGTGGAAGTACGATCAAAACCACTCTGGCTGGTCTCATCGTACATGGCACATGACCACGCCACTTATCCCCCGACTCGGTTGCGGGACGTTGTGAAAGAGACCAACAAGAGGAATTCTCCCATCGTTATCGGTACCGATGCGAATGCTCATCATTCGCTGTGGGGATCCACGGACACTAACAACCGGGGTGAGTCTCTTATCGATTTTATTTTCTCAAATAGCCTAGCAATTTGTAATATCGGATTTAGGCCAACATTTGTAACCTCTAACAGAAGGGAGGTACAAGACATCTCTCTTGTGTCGGATAGCTTTCTAGAAAATATCAGTGAGTCGCATGTCTCAAATGACCACTCCTTCTCCGACCATAGATACATAAATTTCAAGCTCTCTTTCGAACCATCATCTTCAGTCGCTTACAGAAACAGGAGACGAACCGACTGGAACAAGTTCAGGAATTTACTCTCGGACCTCCTTTTTAGAAGCGCTTCTCACGGTAAGTCTCGCTTACCGACAACATCTGATGAAGCGAAATCTGTAGACTTCCAGCATGCTTCTCTCGGTGGACTAGATTCATCGGAACAAATTGAAGAAGCAGTGGACCATATGACCAAAGCCTGTAACGCGGCTTTTTCCGCCTCCTGCCCTATCACAATTCCGAAGGGGAAAAAGAAGCCACACTGGTGGAACGTAGAAATCGCCACCCTGAGGAAGGAAAGCGGGAAGCTTTTTAATAAGGCGAAAAGAGACGGATCGCGGCATTCCTATAAGGAAGCCTTAAAAAACTTCAAGCGAGCCATCAAAAGGGCTCAGAGGACATCATGGAAAAACTTCTGTGACAACATTGAGGAACATTTGGAAGCCAACCGTTTACGGAAGGTATTATCAAAGAACCCCTTTTCTCCCAGCTATACCCAAAGGCCAAACGGTGAGTGGACTTCATCTCGGGATGATATGCTAGAGATTCTTGTAGATACACACTTTCCTGGCTGCTCCGCGGCGGAGAGTAACTTGGCCCCTACGGTGGGACCATTTCCGGCGGGGGAAGCCAACATCTATCCATAATATCTTTTAAACACTTCAAATCCCATGGGCTGGACGGCATTTTCCCAGCGGAGCTGCAAGAAGCATCTGACATATTATGCCCCAACCTAACGGTAATCTATAGGGCTTGTCTCAACCAAGGACATATACAAAAATCTTGGACATGGGCGAAGGTCGTCTTCATACCGAAGGGAGGTAGAGCCTCTCATGTGAAGCCCAACGATTTTCGACCAATCAGCCTTTCTTTTTCTTCCTAAAGATCCTGGAAAGGATACTGGATACATTCATTCGGCAAAAGATGGGTCCTAAGAAGCTATCTGACTGCCAACACGCCTACTCGAAAGGCAAATCGGTGGAAACCGCTCTCCACAAAATAGTTTACAATATTGAATAATCCTTGGCATACAAGGAGCTCACTTTAGGTATCTTTCTAGATATAGAAGGGGCCTTTAATAATATGCTCCCAGAGGCGATCACATCATCTATGCTCCGGATCGGACTTGATCGATCACTCGTAGACTTTGTCAGTCTTCTCCCTAATCGGAGAACTATCTATTCGGAGATGGGTGGAGCTAACATCACAAGATATGCGACTAGGGGCACTCCTCAAGGAGGAGTACTCTCACCACTCCTCTTGAATCTTACGGTAAACACCCTAATAATGCGCTTACAGGGCTAGGGCTGCAACGCTATTGCGTATGCCGATGATCTTGTCGTAACTGCAACAGGTAAACACCCACAAATCCTGGGAGAACTGTTGCAGAACGCCTTGAGTATCGTGGAAACCTGGTCTAGAGAATGCGGACTGAACGCCAACCCGGCTAAAATGGTCACGGTTCTCTTCACACGGAAAACAAAAATCCCCCAATTTCAACTTCCGACCTAAAATGGCGTAGAGCTGCCGCTCTCTGACGAAGTGAAATACTTGAGCGTCATCTTGGACAGGGAACTTACCTGGCAACGTAACGTAGAAGAGCGGACCAAACAGGCCATTACCGCCCTCTACTCCTGCAAAACGGCTATAGGCAAGAAATGGGGTCTCAAACCACACATAGTTCACTGGATTTAAACAGTAGTGGTACGTCCTATATTATTCTACGGCGTCACAGTCTGGTGGACATCACTGGATAAATCGCTCACAAATTCTAAGCTTACCAAGGTTCAAAGGGCGGCATGCATGCTAGTCACAGGTGCACTGCCATCCACACCCACCAAGGCTATGGAAACACTTCTAAACTTTCTGCCCGTAGACCTTTCAGGGAAGCTACAGGCGAGCCTCGACTGGCGCCACTTCTTGTTTTGCCTGCTCTCATGTAGTCTAAGTGCCCGTACTGCCACTTATGCAACACCCCGAAAAAACACACTGTACCGCGTTTGGTACTAAATCACTTGATATAATTAGTCACTCTAAAAATAAATTTACCCACAATAGGGTAGTTTCCCTGATCAATGCTCACTTGATTCTACAGCTATAAATTGGGCCGCAACCTACGCGCTGGTCCGCAAAACCATCGGGCCTCGGTGCTGGTGTTGTTGGTGCCCGAACAATTGGCGCCGGCCTGTTAATTCTCAAAACGAATTGGGCGCTTTGGCGGTCGCCACCACGGCGCACACAAACAAACACCATGGACTTTGCCATTGCCATCATTGCCGCGATAAGAGAAAAAGGCGACGCCCCTATTGTGGTTTTTCACCTCATTTTTCCTCCTATCCTTTTACTATTGGTCGGTATCGTTTTGGCGCGAACACCCCTAATGGAGACATTTCCTAAATGTGTTGGCACACCACCGGCCATCAGCTGTTTTGCTCTTCAACCTGGGCTTTAATTTACACAACTAGTTGCCGGTAGAGTTCGCTCCTTTCGGTTGGTGTGAAAGGAAATAAGGGTAAAACGAAGGAATATATAAAAGAATCTTGTTGCGGCCAGTAAGCGACAAGGGGCTGAGCCAGTGGATAGAAAAGATGGGATTTTGACACATCAAACCAAAAATTCAACATTTCTCGTGGTAAATACAAACGTGAGAATTTTACCTAGCTCATGGGGCCAGGTAAAATTTTGACAGTTTCTAAATATATATATATATTGTTTGGCGGTAATAAAAAGTCAAAATCAAAATGAAAGCTGAAAAAAGCATGAAAATGCGTATGTTACTGCAAGTTATAAAATAAATATAAATGTAAAAAATTTCAGCAACACACAAAAATAGAGCATTCGCACGAGCGTTCGTTTGGTTTTTCAACCATCATAACTTTACTTTGCATTTGGCGCAGCATTCAATTTATTCGTACACCATGGCAAATTTTTCCAACCCGTCTCACCACGCAGAAATGGTAAATTTTGTCAGATTTTAACTACCACAAAAGCAGAATTTTGAAAGACGAATGTGCGAAAAGTAGAATTTTGTCAGACAGAATTTTAGAATGCGGAACTTTCAAAACCAGAATTTTGAAAAAGAAGAATTAGAAAAATCAGACTAAAAAAATACAGAATTTTGATCGACCAGAATTTTTTAACATTTTGCAGAAATTTGCGATGTAGAATTTCATAATGCAGCGTAATGAGACGCTACCGTTTGAATATTAAAGTTAATAAAAAAGAACTGAAGGATAATTGTGCAAATTTATTCAAACACGAACTTTTCTTGCACAGAAAAAAAATTTTCCATAAATGGACAGTTCACCCTAATGATAAACGATCTGGAAGTTGAAATTATGGAGCTTACCTCTGGCTTAAGCAGGGATCACACGATTTTCAAATTTATACAGATTTGTACATTGTCACAGTTACAGGGCGATGTTGTTCGGAAAGTGGTGATTGAGCTGAACTAATTATTTCTAGACAACACCACTCTGTGACAGGCAAAATGTACAAATCTGTGCAAATGTACAAATCGTGTGACCCTGCTTTTGAATTAACAATAGTGCTTCTCACTGAAACGATTCTTCATCCCAACACGCAGATAGGGTGGCCAGATGCGCTGATTTAATCAGTACATGTGCTGATTTTTTTCTATTGTACTGATTTTTAAGAGCCCGAAATCAGTACGCAAAATGTACTGCTTTTTCGAATTTGTACTGATTTTGTACTGATTTTTACATTTAATAAATACTTTTGTAAATTGGTGTAATTGACATTTACTTGAGGTTTACATGTTCAAAACAATGGTTTTTGACAACTCATGCGTGCGAGCAGATTGAAAGCATTAATTAAACTTGAACCACTATTAAAAAGGTGTCAACTTGCAATTGTTTCGTTTCCTAGGATTACGCAAAATAACAAACTGTTTGGATTCAACCCAACCCGATTTGCAATCACGATTTGCAGGTTTTACAGGATTTACAGGAAAAGCTGGTTTTGCCATAAATAAATCTTATGAAAGGTGGTGGTGAGTTAATCATATATTAAGTACACTGAGAAGATGACAACAAGAGATTATCTTTTGATTATAATTAAACATCCACTGAGAAATCGGCTGTCAGTATTTCAAACTTAAGACGACTACTGCTACGGTGCAATGTAAGTTCTAAAAATTTGGAAAAGGTGCAAACTACCTTGAGTCTTGGATATGATATATGTAGCTTTACTATGATTTTTGATGTTCGACCACCTGTAATTTTACTTGCACATACACATTTAACACTATTAAATTTCATTCGTACTCGAAAATTCGTTAAGCGATAATTCGGTAATATACCTTTTAGTCAACATTTTAATGTGAGTGTTGTATTTAATAAGCACACCAACTAAATATGTTTTAAATTTGTAGCTTAAAATATGCAAACAGATTCTGACTCTAGCTCGTCTTCTACTGAAACTGAATTGGCTACAATTTTTTTTTAATTTTCTCAATTTTTATAAATTTTCTAGAAAGTTTGAGACTTCAACTCACATGTCTTTTGTTATAGAATTAACTATATTTTATAAAAAATTTAAATTAAGTAAGGAAAGAAAAATTTTTCTAAACTTGTCAATACATTTTACTACCATTTTCCTGAGCACAACTGTACATACATACGTAATACCTTTGACTTGTTTTAAAGTAATGAATTTTTATATTGATAATACTATATGTATTTAAAAGTCTATTAGTTATTTTTTGTTAAATTAATGCGCTGTTATTTGGTTGTTATATTGTTAATAATAAAAAATACGCTTAAAAATTAGCTGATTTTTATGGCTTTGTACTGATTTTTGATCCCAACAGTACTGATTATGTCACTATAATATCTGGCCACAATACACGCAGACATCTCTCATTCTTAACGTTAAGTTCTCAAAACATTTTTTCTCGTTTTGTTATCTAGCAGAACATTCCCCAACCTTATGTATGCATTGTGGAAACATTCCCGAAAGTTTCGTTCTCATTCTGTTCTTCTTGAGAACGTTTCCGAGAGTTTTGTTCCCGTTCAAATTGCATTCAATACCTTTGTTCCAGTTTGACTTTTTTGTTGGAACGTTCTTGATATTACATTTTGTTCTGGAGCAGAACTTAACCAAAATAGTACGCGTTCTCCGTACCTGAGTGTGGTATTATCACTGGCGAAGCGAGTGAATTTGGCGAAGCGAACGGTGTGTCGAAGCCAATTAAGAAGCGAATTAAGACGCAGAGAAGGCATTACGAGTGTTCGCGATGCAAAGAGATTGCACAAGCTGGTACAAGCGAACACTTTTAATGTTTATTTTAGTTGCGTTCGCCAAACCGTTCGCTTCGCCAAATTCATTCGCTTCGCAAGTGATAATGCCACCCTTAAAAGTTTTTAAAATAATAAAATAAAAAATGTGGCAAATGCTATGCGAAGTATCGGCCTAATTTTATCATATCCATGCAAATTTTTTGAACTTTCTTTATATGAGGAATATAAACAAGCCTGTTCAACTTAAACTTTCAATTCTAACAACGAAAACATAAAATACGTGCGCAGATTATTATTTGGTGGTGGTTATGTATTATCAAAATGAGCATATTGGTGTGAAACACCAAAAGATGCCGAATATAAACATACTAATACGCTCAAAAATGAAGACGTTATTCTGGATCAACTGTGCGTTTGTGTACAGGGTTCATCTGGATTTGGTAGCTTATACCTGTTAGCCTCGTACATCCCGCCACGTAGTAATTTCGATTTATATAAAGCGCACACAGGCAATATTGTGTCCCTAGTCCAAAACAAGCTAGCTGATAACCAAATTTGCATTTTTGGGGATTTTAATCTCCCAGAGTTATTTGGTCTAACAATTTTTCAAATTTTGGTCTTATTCCAAATAATATAACTACCTCTCTTGAATCATATGTTATTGACAACATTTTAAGTAATGGGTTAGTCCAAATTAACAACTTTGTAAACAATCTTGGCAGAATTCGTGATCTTGTTTTTGTTAGTGATAACATCAATATTTCTATTTCCCAATGTGTTTCCCCACTCTCGCCTACTGATAAACATCATGTACCACTGGTTCTTAAAGCAGAATTTTATGTATTTGCAACCCTTAAGCCTGAGGAAAGAATTGCATGCACTTTTGCTTCCTGCGACTTTTTAAAGCTGAATACTCTTGTTGATATTGATTGGGAGCAAGTGTTAGGCTGAGTTCCAAAACGTATCAATACAATATTTGGATACTGTTATACTGCGGTATTCAAACTGTTTGTATATGCAGAGTTGCGACACATTGCAACCATATACATTGCACATTTTTAATATTCAATATAGCAATGAACAATTTTTCTCAATTTTCCATTTTTAAAACACAAATTGTAACCAATAACAAACGAAGAATCAACTTTGTTTCTGATGCGCTGATTGCTCTAGCGATGCGTTTCGATAACTTTTCGGCTGCGTTTTGGAACAGTATACATTGTCAATATTTTGTAGTTCGACGTTATGGAACCCTATACTTTGTACGTATGCAAAGCAATAGACGTTTTGGAAGTCAGCCTTACTTGATGCCGATGTCTCTTTATGTTTTTCTAACTTTAAATCTCATCTGAATGAGCTGTTTCTTGATAATATTGCCTTAATTAAAATGAGACTCTACAAGCTTCCGTGGTACAATGCGGAACTTAAATCGCTTAAGAATCAGCTGTCACGATAATCGTCACTCAGATCACTCAAACCTTAAAACGGCCCTGTATTTTTAAAGCAGTGTGAAATATCGGATTGCTGACACTAAAAACGTCTCGCATAAATTACAACAAACAACAAAGAAGCGCAGGCACTTCGACCCTTTGAGTCACCGCCTTAAGCGCAGTGCAAACAAGCAATGCAAGAATAACGAAATGTAGATCCAATTTCTAATGACACACTTAGAGTGCGATGATTGAGCAAGGAATTGAGTGACGGCGATCGAACTCTAAGTGGAACACCCAGCGTGAATCATTATATTAAGCATAGAGGCGTAAGCGGAGAATCTAAGCGTGTGTATAAATAATCGTAGAACCTAAGAATGGTTGCGCAGAATACTTTGAACGTGTCGCTCGTCGAGATCTCTCTTTTCTTTAAATAAAACTGTAAAATTAAATCTAAGTGTTTATTTTAATATGTTGTTCGGGAGTCAATAACTTAGCAGTTCATGGCGATCCTGCCAGATTTTCGAGTTTGTAAAAAAAAATAATAATAAATAAAAAATTTTAAATCGGGGTCGTTTACCACAGTGTGTTAAGTGTTCTGATGATTCCGTTTTCCGGGTACGAAGTCAGAAAAGAAACAAATAAAAATGCAGTAGAAAAATATACAGAACAGACACATTTCGAGGATGTGTACAAACAATTGGGAAGAAAATACGAGGAAAGTGAACAAAAGACAGAGAAGTGGCAAATCATTGCACTCGTAATAATTGTTATAGCCTTAATCGCGGTGTATGTTGCAGTAAAAAATACAATTAAGCGGTCAATGACAAACCGCATCTAAAAAACAAAAAAAAAGAGAGTCATCAATGCTCACAAAAATTAATTACAAAAATATTACTTGAAAACATAATGTAATAAACAAAGTGAAATCAAAATTTTACGTACGCTTATTTGAAAATTTAAATGTAAACAATTCGTATATTTGTTTACATTAACCCTCTTTCGGCTTTGGTTCACGTATAATACGATGAATCATATAACAAAAGCTACATACATATGTACATATGTACGAACGCGTTTTGGCTTAGCGAATTCAAACACAACTTCTTTTATTGCAAGGTCATGTTGGTATAGAAGACATTCCCATACCCCTGAAAAGGGTCGTCGTTGCGTTGGCAAGAGATGAGGAATAACTTATCTGCGTTGGGAACACCAAATAGAGCATACTTATAGTGATTTCGTTTCTTCAAAAAAATTTTGCCCTTCCACGGTGCAAAATGTACTTGGTGTTACACTCAACCCTGTTAAAGGGTATCACTGCAAATTTAGTCCTTATTCACGAACGAAAAGACAAAAAGGGCAATCAAAAGGTGAAATTTTTTGGTAGAAACGAAAACACCATTAGTGTCACTGCTGAGTGGAAGATCGACTTTTCTCGGCAGCCAGTTCGAAAACGCTCTATCTCAAAAAACTTATCAACAACCTTCTGTTTCAAAATTTATTTTATAGGGCGTCTATTGGAGAATTTGATTGAGATAGACTTTCAAAGCTGCAATCTTTTTTTTCACAGTTTATGCGAGTTACACTAGAAATTTCCTGATTTTCTCGATTTTAGCAAAACCCTCAACAACCCTCTATTTCAAAATTTAGTTGAAGAACGCCCTATTGCAGAATTTGATGGAGTTAGATTTTCAAAGTTGCAATATTTTCTTCAGAATTTATGCGACTTGCACTAAAATTTCCTGATTTTCTCGATTTTAGCAAATAAATTAGTCATTTAAGCCGTATTCTTTTTCGTGAATAACTATTTACTTACTGACATTTACACATATAAATAGTAGACGAAGGTACAATATGCCGGTACGCAGAATGTCCCCATTTCAAAAGAATTCCCCTTATATGTATATATGTATATACACATTAAGATTAAGATTCTTTCTCAAATTAATTACTGCAAATCAGGACCATACATTATTACTAAATTGGCGAAAGTATAAATTTTATGCGATACTTCACATCTGTATGGCGCACTGCGGTTGCGATATGCCTTTGAGAACATACCCACACTATGATCATTACCTCTCATCTGATGAAATAGCAGGTAACATCTTTGATGGTACTGCATCTGGATCGAGGCATTAATACTTGCATAAATGATTTCATTCGATTTGAAGTGCAGAGCGCAAACTTTTGATGATCCAGTTAGTCTAACACCACACGCATTTATCCACTCCCTTTGCGTAACATCTGTTGGCACACGAAACATATACCTCATTGTTGTGGGTGCTTCTGCATGAACACAAGTATATGGCATTTTAAACGACTTTTTTTTTTCTTTTTATACCCGAGCGCACTTATGCACAAGGGTATTATAACTTTGTTCACATAACGGTTGTTTGTAACAGGCAAAATGAAACGAGATAGATATAGACAAATGTACATATACATCAATGATCATAATGACAAGTAATTTTTAGCAAAAAAAA
>NW_023458613.1:28374-35783 GCF_013731165.1 Rhagoletis pomonella | reverse complement strand
CTAGTAAAAGGTGAACATGAAAATGTAGCAGTCACCTTAATCAAAAGGAAATTAACAAGTTCGGCTAGAAATATAATTACAACAGAAAGTACTATAGCACAAATAAAAACAAAATTAATAGCTTCAGTCAAAGGCGAATCCACAAAGCTACGTCAAAGCTGTTAGCAGCAAAACAGAGTAACAAATCGACAAATGAATACGTAAAGGAAATAGAACAACTCACTAAACAACTAGAATTAGCATTCCTATCAGATGGTTTACCATCTCGAACTGCACAAAATTACGCAACGAATACAGCTATCAAACCATTAACTAAAAATGCAAAGTCTGAAAAGGCAAAACTGCTACTACAAGCGGGTACATTTACAAGCGTAAATGATGTTATAACAAAGTTTGTTGACTTAAGCACAAACGATACAGATGTTGCTAGCATCAATTTTGTCAGAAACCAAAACTGCCACAATAACAACAATAGAGGTAGAGGAAACCAAAATTACAGAGGCAGATATAACACAAACAGGTACAATAGAAATAACAATGAACAACACCAAAACAGTCAACGTTATCAGGGATACAACAATTATCGTAGGGGCCAAAATAATCGAGGCCAATACACCACTAGAAATCAAAACTCAAACAGAGGAAGACCCCAAAGTAACGTAAGAGCTATTGAAGCAACTCCGGAAAACACGCAGGGTCCTCAGGATGCCCAACTGAGGATCATGCACCGAGAAGAAAATTAATAAATGAAAACGACACAAAGACCCCACATATAAACTTAAAATCAGATATAAGCATATTCAAAAATTATACAAACATAGACAACATAAATACAGATCGTAAATTCAACCTTATAGGGATAGGTGAAGGAACTAAATCAACAATAGGTGCAGTAGACGCAAAATTCTCATTCAGAAACTACGAAATTCAACATACAATGCAAATAGTAGAACAAAATTTCCCAATCCCATGTGATGGAATCATTGGTTTAGATTTCATTAAAAAATTTAATTGTGTACTAGACTACATAAGCAATGGAATAAGTTAGTTTATAATAAGACCAAATTTTAAAATTGAAATTCCAATTGAGATACTTAATTCACCAAAACCAAATACTCTAACTCTCCCAGCTCGATCAGAAGTAATTAGAAATATTAATATCAATTCAACAGAAAATGAAGTTTCCATTCCAACTCAAACAATAGCAGCAGGTGTATTCATAAGCAACACAATAGTAAACACTAATAATGCATACATCAAAATTCTTAATACGACAGATGACAATTTATATTTAGATAATTTCAAAATTGAATCCGAAGCTCTTAAAAGCTACTATCACGTAACATTTAAAGCAGTTGAAAAAACAGAAGATAGAGACAAAACAATCTATATATATAACTCAAGAACGGCTTGACCGATTTTTATTATATTTGTTTTTTGAATTTGTCTACCTTTCGAATAGCAGAATCACTATCGCCTCATATTTGAGATGTGTATTGACAATAGGGTAAACAATACCATTGCAAAAAAAGAGCTGCCAGGAGGCGTTGGAGTCGAGTTATTACTAAAAATCGTGTTTATGGTCCGATTCGTCTCATACTCGAGATACTGACAAGAGGAAAAGCAATACCATTGCAAAAAAATAGCCGCCAGGTGGCGTTGGAGTCGAGTTATTACTAAAAATCGTGTTTATGGTCCGATTATCGTCAGATTCAAAATATGTATTGATAACAGGAAAAAGAAGTCTTCCGTAAAAAATTTGCCGCCAGGTGGCGCTGAAATTGAGTTACATATGTATATGTAACTAAAAATCGTAATCTAAAAAACCAGAACACTTCCGCATATCTCTGGAAGTGTTCATGGTAGAGAACTGGAACTTGGTATTGGCGCATATGAAATCGATCACATACTATTGGAGAAAAATTGGACCTATTTTCAAAGGGGGCGTGGCACCTCCCCTTCATACCGAATTTTCCATACTGCATATCTATGGAAGAGTTTATGGTAAAGTATTGGAACTAGGTATGGAGATATAGGAAATCCATGGCATACTCTTGGAAGAAAATTTGAGCTATTGAAAAAGGGGAGGGGCATATTCTATAAAAACCGAATTTTTTATACAGCATATCTCTGGAAATGTTCATGCTAAAGTACAACCCGAATATTTCATACTGCATATTTCTGGAAGCGTTCGTGGTAAAATTTTTGAACTTAGTGCGAAAATATATGAAATCAATCACATACTCATGGAGAAAAATTGGAGTTATTGGAAAAGGGGCGTGGCACCTCATATACAACCGAATTTTTCACACTGTATATCTCTGAAAATGTTCACGGTAGAGTACTGGAACTTGGTATGGAGGTACTATGTATGAATAGAATAACAATGAAATCAATCCCATACTCTTGAGAAAAATTCAAGCTATTGTAAAAGCGCGTGGGCCCTCCCATACAATACGAATTTTTCATACTGCATTTTTCTGGAAGTGTTCATGGTACAGCACTGGAACTGGGTACGGAGATATATGAAAACAATCGCATACTCATGAAGAAAAATTCGGACTAGTTGAAAAGGGAGCGTGGAACCTCCCATATAAACCGAATTTTTCATAATAAGTATCTCTGGAAGTGTTCATGCTAGAATACTGGAACTTGTTATGGAGATACCATGTGTATGAAATCAATCGCATACTCTTGAGAAAAATTGGAGAAATTTTTGAACTTTGTACGGAAATATATATAAATATCAATCACATACTCATGGAGAAAATTGGAATTATTAGAAAAGGGGTGTAGCACCTCATACACAAACCGAATTTCTCATACTTCTTATCTCTGGAAATGTACATGGTAGAGTACTGGAACTCTATACGGAGATATATGAAATCAATCGCATACTCATGAATAAAATTTCGCACTATATGAAAAGGGGGCGTAGTACCTCCCATATAAACAGAATTTTTCATAATAAATATCTCTGGAAGTGTTTATGGTAGAGTACTGGAACTTTATACCGGCGTGGCACCTCCCATACAAGTCTAATTTTTCTTATTGCATATATCTAGAATTGTTCTTGGTAGAGTACTGGAATTTGGTGTGGGGATATGTATATGAAATTAATCGCATAGTCATGGAGAAAATATGGAGCTTTGGAAAAGGGGCGTGGCACCTACCATACAAGCCGGATTTCATACTACATATCTCTGGAATTGTTCATGGTACAGTGCTGGAACTTCGTTTGGAGATATACGAAATCAATCCCATACTCAAGGAGAAAAATGGGCTCTTTGAAAAGAGGGCATGACAAAGTACAAACGTACTGACCTTTCCTTATCTTTGAATGTGTATATAATTCTTATGTAGGTATGTCTGTGAGTGAAATCCTAAATGGCTGGAGGGATTTCAAGAAAGTTTTGTGTGTGTGTTTTTGTGGGTCCCTGAATAGTTTAGTTTCACAATTTAACCCGCCAGTTGGCGCCGGAGTTGAGTTATTACTAAACATCTTTTTTGATGTGTATACATCTTTGGCTTCGGTAGGGGTAAAATTTGCGAAGCTGTAACGCATAGCCCAGCAGAAAATTTCGAAGGGCTAAGCATGTATATTGCAGCAGCAAATTTTTGATTTCATTACAAGCGCCCTGTGCAATTGCAAATGGTTGCATACATTTTGGCATATGCAGAGTAAGAAGAAATGCAGTACAATTAATTATTATTTCCGATTATGCAAACTCCGGCCATACATACGGCTTTGTACCTATATGTATACATACATATGTATGAACTCATTTGTTTTGGTTTCGATTTACGTAGTTCGTTTTAGGCATAGGTTTAGTAGTCTATTAATAAAAAAGCAAGGCGAAAATTAAAAAAAAAATACTGAAATCATTTTAACGGGGAACGTTGATAACTGCAAGTTCGTGTAAAAACCTTTAAGTTCATTGAGTGTGGATCAGAGCTAATAAAAGATTGCACAAAGAGAAGACGAGAGTAAGAGGAAATGCCAAATAAGAGCGTTCGGCTCCCCATTTTGCAAACAAAAGATGGTATGTTATATGTATTCATCACTTTAACGTAAACTCAGTGACAGATGAAGCGGAACCGCGGATTATATTCCGAAAGGAACAATTAAATTTAGGAATATATACAAATAGAAACGCTCAAACTACAAGCGCATAAACAGTAATTGATGCGGTGTTTTCAAGGTATTTTAACGCCCTTGAGTCACAAGTATAGATATACAAGTATCATATTTTATCAATCATACCAAGCAAGCTGACCTAACCTGCATTTTCGAATGGTGTGAAGCAAATTCCATGTCACTAAATTTGAAAAAGTGTAAATTCATGACCTTCTCTAGAAAATCGTTCTATCCAAATTCGTATATGATATCTGACCACAATGTTGAGCAAGTGACCAATTTCATTGACCTAGGTGTAACTATGGATCCGAAACTAGAATTCAAGTCTCACATAAACTCCTGCGTGATTAGGGCTAGAGGATTGTTGGCTTTTCTTAAGCGCTGGGCCAAGGAGTTCAACGATCCTTATGTCACTAAAGTTCTCTTTACCTCTCTAGTTAGACCGATTTTGGAGTATGCATCTATAGTATGGAATCCTAGCTATCAAATTCATAGTGACAGGCTCGAATCAGTGCAGAAACAGTTCCTGTTATTTGCCCTCAAAAATTTATGTTGGGACTCGTCTAAAAATCTCCCACCCTACAAGGATCGCCTGAAGCTTATAGATTTGCCGACGCTTCAGAGTCGTAGAGAGATGCTTGGTGTTCTTTTTTTAATTAAATTAATGAACGGGATGGTCAGTAGTCCCTTTTTACTGAGTGAGATAAATTTTTGTATTCCTACAAGACCCACGAGACATTTTAAACCTATTGTGTTGAGTATTTGAAAATCAAACTTTGAAATGCATGATGCTTTTCGGTGTTTATGCCAAGATTTTAACAAGCATTATGATTGCATCGACATATCTGAATCGCTTTTTGTAATAAAGAAAACATTGCTCAACAAGTTAACTAAATAAACTAATATCTGCAACCGTGAACGAAAAAATTACACATTATCTATGACTGCTTAGTACAATTGTAACGGCTTCGTATATTTCCGCGACCGCGTAGGACAATAGGAGCAGGGATCGGAAACTCGGCCTTTCCGACCTCGCCCAACAGTTCGTCTATAGCGTGGAGCGGAAACTAGGACTTTCCGCCTGCCTCACTTACAAAGTAACGACTACGGGAACATGGATCGGAAGCTCGGCCTTTCCGACCATGATCAACGGCCTGTAAACAGGGCGGAGCGGAAACTAGGTCTTTCCGCCCGCCGCACACAAAAGTAGACTGGAGACAAGGCCTCGCCAGCTACCCAAATTCCTACTGAATATCATTGTTATCTTTACAAGTTAATATTTATAATTATTTCACTCTGTAATGTATCACACATACTTAAATATTCTAAATCTTTTTATCTCAACTGTCTGTAAGAAAACATTTTTCTGTAGACTAAATAAATAAATAAATAAATAAATAAATAAATAAATATGCATAAATATTTTAGATTTATTTCAAATCTTCGCGCAAAAACAAAAATTAATTAATTAAAAGTAAAATTTTTACAAAAACATCCATTTTATTCACCGCTTATTCAGACTACATCTGAAAGACTTGTGAAAAATCGAAGTCTACTTTTGTAATACCCGGTAATATTAAGGTAAATTAAAAAAAAACAAGTAAGAAAGTCTAAGTTCGGGCGGAGCCGAACATTAAATACCCGGCGCAAGTATTAAATATATGTTTTTTCACCCTTCCGAAACCTTCCGCTAGATGGTAAGCCGAGGTGTATCAATTTTGAGTAAATTAGCGTCCTTCAATTTCGAAATATTGAAGTTTCAAGCATTTCTTAAATTTACCGTTATATGTGAATCGGCCGTTATTTTAGTCCGATTTCAATAATTTTCAACGTTTTGCTTACACGTGGCAAGTACAATAACCATACCGAGTTTGGTACAAATTGGTAGAACGGTTACCGATATACTTATATGTGATCATAAGTGGGCGGTGCCACTCCCATTTTCCAAAATTTTACCATAAACGTATTTCTTGGTAAAGAATTGTTGCAATCATCAATTTTGAATAAATTAGCTTCAATATTTAATGATTTATCGAAGATTTTGTATTTCTCTAAATTACCGTTATATGGGATGTGGGCGTGGTTATTGTCCGATTTTAAAAAGTTTCGGCGATGTTTTATGCTGTACCAAGGCCAACAACTGTGCCAAGTTTGGAAAAAATTGGTGCAGCGGTTACCAAGATATACACATGTAACCATAAGTGGGCGTGGCTACGCCCATTTTCCAAAAATTTATAATATTCTTATTTTTCGTCTAAAACTTATTATAAATATCAATTTTGAGTGAATAATCTCCAATAGTTACTAAAATATTGCAGTTTTCGTATTTTTGAAAATTACCGTTATATGGGAAGTAGGCGTGGTTATTGAGCGATTTTAAAACTTTTCGGCCATTTGGTATGTTATGCAAAGGCCAACAACTGTGCCAAGTTTGGAAGAAATTGGTGCAGCGATTACCAAGATATACACATGTAACCATAAGTGGGCGTGGCTACGCCAATTTTCCAAAAATTTATAATATTCTTATTTTTCGTCTAAAAATTATTGTAAATATCAATTTTGAGTGAATTATCTTCAGTAGTTACTAAAATATCGCAGTTTTCGTATTTCTGGAAATTACCGTTATATGGGAGGTGGGCGTGGTTAAAGTCCGATTTCGCCCATTTTCAATACCAACCTACCTTGGATTAAGGGAAACCTACATACCAAATTTCGTTGAGATATCTCAATTTTTGCTCGAGTTATCGTGTACACGGACAGACGGACAGACGGACAGACGGACGGACGGACGGACAGACAGACATGGCTTAATCGATTTCTTTTTTCATCCTGATCATTTATGTATACATTTGTCTATATCTATCTCGATTCGTTTTGGCTGTTACAAACAACCGTTATGTGAACAAAATTAATATACCCTTGTGCCCAAGTGCGCTCGGGTATAAAAATCTTCAAAAATGTACGTGATCGAATTTCCGCATAATTTTTTCTTGGTAGCTTAATACCTAATACCTATGTACCCAAATTTCTAATTAGTTTCTTAAGGGAGGAACCATCGCAGGGCTGTGTCATCTGATAAATTTTTTATGTAAATGTAGCTATTGTACGTGTAAATCCGGGTTTAAAATTGTATACCAAATTTAAAAAAAAACGTGCCAAAAAATTTGTGTGCTATCCTAATGACCTGCAGGGCATAAGTTAATAATATTTTTAGCAAAGTTTCGGGTATTCAGTTTTATAGCCCATTAAATTTTAGTATAACAAAGTGCAA
>NW_023458613.1:25862-28274 GCF_013731165.1 Rhagoletis pomonella | reverse complement strand
GGTCGATTTACTCTGACATTCACAGCACCTTTTCTCACTTGTCGATTTTTAGTAATAACTCGACCTCAGCATCACCTCTCAGCTATTTTTGCAATTGGACTGCCTTTACCGTTTCCAATACATGTTTTGAATATTCGTCAAATCGGATAATAAAAAAAGATGTTTAGTAATAACTCAACTCCGACGCCAACTGGCGGGTTAAATTGTGAAACTAAACTATTCAGAGATCCACTCAAACACACACACAAAAATTGTTTGAAATCCCTCCAGCCATTTAGGATTTCACTCACAAACATACCTACATAAGAATTATATACACATTCAAAGATAAGGAAAGGTCAGTACGTTTGTACTTTGCCATGCCCTCTTTTCAAAGATCCCATTTTTCTCCTTGAGATATATGAACTCCAAACGAAGTTCCAGCACTGTACCATGAACACTTCCAGAGATATGTAGTATGAAATCCGGCTTGTATGGTAGGTGCCACGCCCCTTTTCCAAAGCTCCATATTTTCTCCATGACTATGCGATTAATTTCATATACATATCCCCACACCAAGTTTCGGTACTCTACCAAGAACAATTCTAGATATATGCAATAAGACAAATTCTTCTTGTATGGGAGGTGCCACGCAGGTATAAAGTTCCAGTACTCTACTATAAACACTTCCAGAGATACTTATTATGAAAAATTGGGTTTATATGGGAGGTACCACGCCCCCTTTTCATATAGTGCGAAATTTTATTCATGAGTATGCGATTGATTTCATATATCTCCGTATCAAGTTCCAGTACTCTACCATGAACACTTCCAGAGATAAGAAGTATGAAAAATTCGGTTTGTATATGAGGTGCTACGCCCCTTTTCCAATAATTCCAATTTTCTCGATGAGTATGTGATTGATTTCATATATTTCCGTACAAAGTTCAAAAATTTCTCCAATTTTTCTCAAGAGTATGCGATTGATTTCATACACATAGTATCTCCATACCAAGTTCCAGTACTCTAGCATGAACACTTCCAGAGATACTTATTATGAAAAATTCGGTTTATATGGGAAGTGCCACGCACCCTTTTCAAATAGTCCCAATTTTTCTTCATGAGTGTGCGATTGTTTTCATATATCTCCGTACCCAGTTCCAGTGCTGTACCATGAACACTTCCAGAGAAATGCAGTATGAAAAATTCGTATTGTATGGGAGGGCCCACGCGCTTTTACAATAGCTTGAATTTTTCTCAAGAGTATGCGATTGATTTCATATACATAGTACCTCCGTACCACGTCCCAATACTCTACCGTGAACATTTCCAGAGATATACAGTGTGAAAAATTCAGTTGTATATGAGGTGCCACGCCCCTTTTCCAATAACTCCAATTTTTCTCCATGAATATGTGATTGATTTCATATATTTTCGCACTAAGTTCAAAAATTTTACCACGAACGCTTCCAGAAATATGCAGTATGAAATATTCGGGTTGTATAGGTACGCCCTCTTCCAATAGCTCCAATTTTTCTGCAAGCATATGCGATTAATCTTATATATCTCTGCACCAAGTTCCAGTACTTTACCATGAACATTTCCAGAGATATGCTGTATAAAAAATTCGGTTGGTATGGAAGATGCCCCGTCCCCTTTTTCAATAGCTCAAATTTTCTTCCAAGAGTATGCCATGGATTTCATATATCTCCATACCTAGTTCCAATACTTTACCATAAACTCTTCCAGAGATATGCTGTATTGAAAATTCGGTATGAAAGGAAGGTGCCACGCCCCATTTTGGAATAGGTCCAATTTTTCTCCAATAGTATCCCTGTAGTCAAATGTACTAGTGGTAAACTACCTCACAACTAGTATGAAACGCATGCCCAACTAGTCAGCCAACTATCTTTTTTCCATGCAATCAACTGGTATTTTTAACATGGGGATGTCCTACGAGATGGCAATTGTCAGATTTTGGTCAGAAATATACCAGTCTCATACTAGTTCAAAATAGACAGAAAAATCCTAGTCCAATTATGGACCAAAACCACTACTTTGGAAGTCAAAACATAAAATGAATTCATGAATATACAATAACAAAAAACTTTTGATTAAGTACACTTTAATACATTACACACTTTTATTTAGCTTAGATTTGCCAATAATTAATGTTAAATTGTTTGAGTATTAATTAAAAGGGAAAATAAATAGATACATAAATATTTCAAACTTTCGAACCAAAATTTAAATGCATTATACATTAAACGTTATTAAAAGTAAAAGCCTTCAGGTACAATTGTATACTATATTTTTATCTATTTTAATAATATTGAATATGGAAAAGAAAACATTTTGGTTAAAAATAAAACTAACATTTTAGTTAATTTTTGAGTGAACTAAAATAAAGATAAAATTTTTCATTGAAATAAA
>NW_023458613.1:6438-25762 GCF_013731165.1 Rhagoletis pomonella | reverse complement strand
AAAAATGGTATAGCAGTGCAAGTATGCATAACTGGGCTAAAATAGAAGGTGACGTTTGCTTTACACCAGTGATTCCCAAAATGGTCCAGTTGGAACCCCAGGGGTCCACGGAAGACTCGACGGGGGTCCACGGTGACGTGAAAAAAATATGGGGGTCCATGAGTTGTAAATGGGGGTCCAGGAAGATTTATCTGGTTTCGATGTAAAGAACCAAATTGGTTGCTTGATAGCCTCTTTATTTAACTTTAACTAATTTTTTTGAGTGGTGTATAATGCTCTTGACGCACTGCTGCACTTACCGTCACTTTGTGTCTTCATACGTGGGGAAGCCTTAAGGGCCACCTGCAGACTAACAAGAACCGGATGCTGGTATGACAATGAGTGAGGCGCGGCGAAAAGTTTTGGCGGCAGAGATTTAAGCACTTGTGTCTTTTCAATGCTACAGGATAGTACGCCACCATTACCTTTGTTGAAGAGATTCTATAATGTTGATTTGCCTGAGACTGAATACTGGTTTGATTCCATCACAGAGACCGGACTCACACATTGTCGAATCTTCACTGATGGCTCCAAAACTGACTTTGGGCCATGATCTGGGGTCTTTTTAGAGGTTAATGGAGATAAGCTTCACTTTTTTGTAGGGGAATATGCTTCGGTCTTCCAGGCTGAGGTAATTGTGGAACATAGGTGGAGGGGAAGGAGTTTACGTGGCTGCAGTGACAACCAAGCTGCACTTAAGGCATTGACCAGCCCCCTATTTAAGTACTTCCAAACTAGTTCGGCAATGCAAGTCTCGCCTAAAATATGGTGGTGAACAAAACGAGGTTGTTTTACTCTGAGTGCCAGGTCACTCTGGAGTACCTGGTTATGAGACATCTGAACATTTGGCCAGAGTTGGCTCAGACCAGGAATTCCTTGGTCCGTAACCAGTTTTAGCACTCCCACCTTCGGCAATCGAAGCCACCATCAGAAATTGGGTGCAGGTGGGCAAAACTCATGTTGCCTTCAATCTCACAAGGTCTATCTAAATTTTTGCTCTCACTGAGTAGACGACACTCCAGACATCTTGCTGGACTGCTGACTGATCACTTCACGGGGCACAAACACCTGACTGTGATAGGCGTAAATGACAAGTCCATTTACCCATATTGCATTGAAGAAGATGAGACGGTCGAACACTTTTTGTGCTTCTTGCTTGCTTGGTTATTTGTCATCGATTTTTTTAAACTCGTTCTTTCTCTATTGTCAGTTTCTGAATTAAAAGTTTGGCGTAAAAAGCTTAGCCGTTTTGATGTTTAAGTTTTGTGTTTTAAAAATGTGATACATATTTTTCGCCTTACTTTAAAACTCGGAGCGATAAAAACAAAAATGATGCCATTAACACAAATAAACTATTTTACATATACTCCACGTGCAAAGTCATGAGTGAGGCGATCATTTGATGAGTTTATGGTGAAGAGAATGTATATAACGCTAGCGCTGGCAGTGCTCTTAAAAAATATAACTGTTCCAAGCGAGAGAGTATTTTGATGTATTTACGAGCTCTATTTTTTAAAACCTGCAAGTGTGTAATCACATTATTTTTATAAACAGAACAGAAGAAAATAGCTTCCTTTTTTTTTGGCCGCTCTGAGTTTAGTTTTTGAATTAACCGCGATGAAAATTTACATTGTTAGATCTAATTTTCACATTTAATTTTTTTACGAGCTTTGGGAATATTTAGATATGTATCAGCAGAGGGTCCACCGAAACCAGTAAATTTTTGAAAGGGGTCTACGAGAAAAAAAGTTTGGGAACCTCTGCTTTACGCTATCAATAGGAAGGTAAAATTGCAGCTAAAGTAGATATTGACGCTGATTAATTAGACAATTTGGGAAAAAATACAAAAAGCATATAAATTAAAGTGGGAGCATGAACACGACGGGCGTAGCACCATTTTTGTGCGATGCGATCGACAAGGCACTTCTACGATCTAAATGGGAAAAGTGGTACCGCGCTTTCTATTTATACCTGAAGCCGAAGACATCAAAGATCCCGTGAAAAGGAAAAATAAACTTTTGCATTTGGGGGGAACACAGCTTCAAGAAGTTATATACAACAAACCTGGAGCACTAGTAGATTCTCAGGAAGATACGGATGTTTTTAAGCACTTGGTTGAAAAATCGTACCAGTATTTCTCCCCTAAAAGGAATTCGTCTTTCGAACGCCATTTATTTCGATCGTTAAGACCTGAAGAGAGAGAAAATTTAGGTAAATTTGTTCTCAGGCTAAGGCCGTTAAGTGCCAGTTTGGGGAATCGAAAGACGAAATTGTTCAAATTAATTTAAAAGATAAATTGATAGATGCGTGGACGCCTACTGAAATTTTTAAAGCTAGGCATGGAGGTGAATACCGTTGACAATCTGATTCCATTTCCGAAAGTAAAAGGAATACAGGTCTCGTTAATAATTAACAAGGCAATAAAACCAGTACAACAGCCGTTAAGGCAAATTCCGTCCGCATTAGAGGAAAAGGTAGACCGGAAGTTGCAAGAAGCTTTAGCGCAAGATATTATCGAATAATTCACAGGTCAAAGTGCGGGGATTTCGCCCGTAGTCATTGTTTTTAAAGAAGATGGTGACATTCGTCTAGTCGCATAGACATACGGCGTGCAAATAAAGCTATACTAAGGGAAAACTACCCACTGCCTGCGTTTGACTCATTTATGACTCAGCTTAAGAGAGCAAAATATTTATCCAGGCTAGACCTTAAAAGTGCGTATCACCAGTTACAACTGGATGATGATAGCCGAGAGATAATGACCTTTATTACGACAAGAGGCTTATTTAGATATAAGAGACTTTTGCCACCGAAATTTTCCATTGGACTATGGAAAACATAATAGCTTGGCAAACAAATGCGCTTAATTAATGATATTATTGTATATGGCGAAACGGAGACCGAGCATGATAAGCACTTGAAGAGCGTCTTAAAACTTTTTAAAGACGTTAACGTAAAACTTAGTGATGCTAAATGTATTTGGAAAGCACGGAAATTGAAATTTTTAGGACATGTCTTATCCTCTGAAGGTATCGACCCGGATCCAGAGAAAGTTGATGCAAGTCCTGTGGCTTTAGGTGCAATCCTACTGCAATTTCAGAAAGAGTCACCTCAAGTTATTTCCTTTACCAGTTAATGAAAGATTCTATTATTACGTGGCAGGAATATAATTTGAACTCGTCACAGACCATAAGCCGCTGGAGGCAATTTTCAAGCCTATATAGAAACCGCCTGCAAGAATTGAACGTTGGGGTCAATCATTCAAATTTAAAATAATGTACAGACCAGGAAAGTTCAATATTGCGGACACATTTTCCAGATTATGTGCGTGTAAACCTGCTAACACATTTGACAAATACGGAGAGCAAAGCATTTGCACCATTATTGAAAAATCGGTTCCCCGTGCACTTACAATTTCAGAAATCTATAAATGTAGTACTTCAGATCCTGAACTATTGGAAGCAGTAAACAATATCAGAGGAGATACTTGGTGTTCCAATTCTACGAACAAGTTTTTTCCTTTCCGCTTAGAGTTGTGCACAGTGGGACATATTCTTTTGCGGGAGCTAAGATTGTTATACCCATGCCATTAAGATTGCGCGTTCTGGAACTGGCGTATGAAGGTCATCCAGGTGAAACAGTGATGAAACGAAGAGTTCGGTCTAAGGTTTGGTGGCCAATGATAGACAGATATGTGGAAAAGTTCGTGAAGAACTGCCGCAGTTGCTTGCTAGTATCGAGACCTAATAATCCGGCTCTCATGAACAGGCGTGCCACACCAGATGGTCCATGGATTGCATGGATCCATAGCGAGGGATTTGCTAGGTCCCTTACCAAATCATGAGCACATTTTTATAATCATAGATTATTATTCGAGGTATCATGAACTACGATTTCTGAAAGGAATTACTTCGACTGCCATAATTAATATTCTTGTTTTGGACGAAACGTGAGCCATTTAAAGAAACTGCCAAAACCTGACGATAACGAAGTTATTGAGGATTGAGCAATGATGATAAGCGGGCGGTTGTTACACTTTCTAATAAGTTTTTTTGTTGAAAAATAAGTAGTTTATATTTAGCTATTATAGCACGAAACATTGTAGTTGAAAAGGTAAGTTTACGAAAAGGCATGGATGAATGGCAACGCAGTAGTTAGCAACACTGAAGTAAACAGCTGGTTTGTGGTATTTACTGCGGGCTCCAGTAATCGACAAAATTCTGCGTATACAGACAGCGTTTAAGTATACGTTCTGCGTTATTGACTAATTGCACCTTAAGATTTATATTGTACAAAGGCAAAGGCAACGTTTTTGTTTTACATATCTTCCGCTGTATCATATTTTAGAGAACTTAGATAGATAGAGAAGGTGCAAACTGAAAGTGGAAACTATTCGCGGACGAAAAATTAACAGCGTTAGAAAAGTTCAAGTCGGAATGTAGAAATTCTGTTGAATTTAATGTTGATAACATAATACAATGTTGAGCAACATGAAATGTGATGTTCTTTGCGAGCAAATAAACGAAAATATGGTAAATCTTCACATAATTTTCATTAATTTGTAATCTTTTTTAATTTTTTATCTTCTTCTCCTTTTATGAAGATGCAAATACAATTTAAAATAATGATAGTTTGACATAAAGTTTACACACATATGTACATACATACATAGACTGGCAATCAAAAGTGAGTGTATGGTGTTTTTTGCTTAATATTTGCAATGTTTTTCAATAAAATTTTTTTTTATTATCTTTTTATAAAAATGTGGTTCATGCTTTAATCAAAACTATACAAGTCAAACTTTTAAGCTTTATACAGAACTTAGAAAAATTCAACGAACTTTTGCCTAAATTTTGACCTGTTTAATCTGAATATTTAGAAAAATTTTGAGTACGCAGATAGATCGGTTTTTCAATTCTAGTGGAACCAGATCAAGTTTGAAACGGCTAAAAATTCGGGTTGATTTTTAATGATTTTTTATTGCTGACGGCTTTTTGCACTTTTTACCATATAAAAGGGAATTTCTTGTAGAATAAAATGCACATGACCGTTTGCAAACAAATAAAAAAATTAGCGCTATTTTTTACAAATTGCACTTGTTATATGCATAAAACCGCAAAACCCGTCAAAATAACAAAAAAGTTTAACTGAAAAACATTGCAAATATTAAACAAAAAACAGGATGCACTCACTTTTGATTGCCAGTGTACATATATATTTGTGTTTAAAATTAAGTACTTATGAAATAATTTATGTGGCACGAACATATACATACTTGCTTTCTTAAAATGGGAATAAAAATTGGATTCGCATAAAATTTTAATTTCAATAACTAATATTTTAGTGAAAACATTTACAATAAAGCTTTCTGTAACTGTTGGCAAATTTGAGCGATTTGTACCTACATACCCATTTATAATATTTTAAACAAAGCTAATAGTAAAATTTAAAATGGAATATGGATTTGACAATAAAAAAAAAATAAAAATTATTACTTGGTCCGTCCGGGTTTTGAACCAAGACAAACGGCGAGGCGCCAAAAAGTTGCACCGCCTCTAGCACCACAGTACATTATTCAAATTGCAATCTCTAAATCACTACATATATGAAATTCTTCATTCATCCAAAAAGACAAACGCATAAATATGTATGCATTCATAAATTTAAATATGTGCATATATATGTACGATTGATCTGCTTTCGTCTTCCCCTCGCTGTCCTCCATCCACAGACAAATTATTAAATTTCTGCGAATTGCCACGACGCCATCAATATTAACCCTAGGTTACGAAATATTTAGGTTTTCGCATAAGTTAACATTTAATAAAGCCATACTCGTACATTTTATATGGAGAATAATAATATTTCGTTTAAAATTCTGAATGTAAACATGTTCTCGACGATGTGTGTAACTTTCATGAAAATTAACTAAAAAATTCATGTTATATTAACAGCTGGAATGAAAAAAAAAATGTCCGCTAAAATGGGTTAAAATCAAATTTGAGTTGACATATTTACACGCATACATGCAGACATACATATGGACATATACAGTGGACTAGCACTAGCTTGGACATAGCATATCTTGTACTTTGATGTGGTTGAATCTTTTTATGGTACTGAAGATTGCTTACGGGTGAAAAAAATTAAAAATCATCCGTGGATATATGTAAATATATTTTTATAAACGTTTTGAAGTTTAGAAATTTTTAATATTCAAAAATAAATAAAATAATTTTTTTGCAAATATACAATTGGTGTCCAAGGCACATTGACCCACCTGTACAAAAATCGTGGCGCGTCATGGACAAAAATTTTACAATTTCGGACCAAAAAATGTGCAAACGAGCAAAGTTGCCAAGTTACAGTTGTGAACTTCCGATAAAACCACATATGTTTGTGATTTTAGAAGTTTTGATTTTATTTAAAAAAAATGTATTTTCCTGCAGCAAACGTACACTTTTATTTAATGTTTATTAAAATTACACCTTAAAATACTAGTTAGTGGTTGAAATATTGAAAGGGAACAGAGAAATTGAGTGTTTTGTCAAAAATTACCACAAATTACCAAAATTCGAGATAACTTATTTTACTGGATATAGAGAAATAATTGCCACTTTTCACTTTTCACTGGCCGAGATTTCTTAAATTTTAGATTTTAGCATTTTTGTGTCGGACTGAAAAAGTTGCGCTTGTTGGTGATGAATATGAGGGGAGATGTGCTGCGGTTGTAAGAATGAATTTATTTGGCCTTGAGAAATACGCGAATGCGTTTATGAATGAAATAGTTCTTGTTGTACTTGAATGTGTGCGTGATTATGTATGTATACTGAGTTGTACATATGTATGCATGTGCGTAGTATTTGGCAGAAATATGCACATACGTATGTATGTATGTATGTACATACTTATCTATATATGCATGTATGCATGTATGTAGTTATGTTATCAAGTAATGGAGTATCCCAGTTGGCATTTGCAAAAGGGCTTCTCAAACGAAGGCCTTCTCGTAGGGCTTCTCATAGGAGGCCTGTCAGCATGTTTCCTTTTGATGCCCTTCAAAAAACCCTTCCTGAGAAGCTGCATAGGCAGATTTTTGTGCTTGCAGTAAGGGTGGGTAACTCAGCAAATTTGTAGGAGTTGACTCAATGACTCCAACTCTCTTTCAGGAGTCAGCCCATTCAACTAACTCATTTGACTCTTTGTATGTTACACTGATTCGTATCGTAGACTCGTTTTGAAGCATAAGTGCGGTGTAAATTTTCAACTTTTTATTGAGATTTTTCAGAATTTTTTGGAGTATGTAGTTTAATAGCCCAATAAATACCTACTAGTAATAAAGTGCAAGTTATTTTTCTAACAGAATTACGCATTTTTTCGACAATCTCAATAAATAGTTGAAAATTTAGATGAAACTTTGCAGATTTTTTATAAATTTTGAACAAAGTTTAAAATGTGGATTTATATGATGTTTGTTATAAATGAGCTAGTTTATCATAAAAACTAAGACATATTAAATTAACAAAATAAAAGAGCCAAAATTGATCAAAACGTTGCTGGCTTAATTAGCAGATCGCAAGTGCAAGTAATTGTGTACAGTATTATATACATTGAAATTTATTAATGTTTTTGTTATATTCCTTTTGTAAGCCCTTATTTTAATTAAATAAAAAGCCATTAAATGGCAACAATTCATGCAGGGGTTTTAGATCGTTTCTTATGGAAGTATACCTTAAAGCCCTTCTCAGAGAAGGGGAGGTGGAAGGCCTTACCTAATGGGCCACTTTGTAAGTACTTACTTTAATTAAATAATAAGCCACTATAACAGCACAATTCAGGAAGGGCTTCTGCTGCTTTTCTTATGGAAGTGCACATGGAAGCCCTTCCCAGAGAAAGGGAAATGTAAGGCCTTGATAAGTGGGACATCTCATACAAAAAAGAAGGAGAAGTAGAAGTGCTCCTGTCTGCCAATGGAAGGACTAGAAGTGCTTCTAGAAGGGGTTTCAGGCCCTTCTATTGCCAACTGGGATGTATTTACATACATATGCGTGAGAAATGCAATTTCATTTGACTTCAAAACTTTTGCGGCATATTCGTAGACGAAATAAAGACGACTCTGAAGTCAAAGTTTGTCAACCCCAAATAAGAAAGAAAGTTATTATATGTATGTTATAGTATGTGCATGTGTAAGAACGTTATCAATAAATGATTTTCGTTTTTTTTTGTCAATGTGTCCATGTTTAAAGTGAAATTGTGAAAAAACTAAAGCAGCTAGAAAAGTGTGGTTTGTTGCATTATATGTAAATAGCATAGCAGCTACCATAAGAAAAAAAATAGATTTTTTCGACCAAAAGCTGCTTTGAAATGCCGACGACAAATCACCAAAGAGTTTGCCAATTGCATGTGTACTAGAGGTTTACGCCGACAGGCTTTGCGGCGGCGGCGTGGTTAACTTCAAAACGAAGCGGCGCGTCAGGAAACGCCGGCGCTCCTGCCCATAAGGTAGAATCCAAAGAGCCACGAGGCTACTAATCTTATCATGTCATCTCGTCAGCGTTAGGCATTCGCCATGCCAATTCCGATTGTAATTGTATTTAATTCATTTATTGAAGCAGTTTTAAATTTAAATTACGTTACTTCCTACTTGAATTTAAATGTTGAGTGTCTGCCGCTGATGGATGGGCGAACAGAAGGAAGTCTGAAGTATATACAAATATCTCTATATTCTCTCCAAATCCGTATGTACTATTTAAATTTAAAGAAATAAAAAAAAAATTAAAAAGTTAAGTTACTGGGGTAATTTATGTCGCCATAAATAAATTCTTGCAATAATCTTATCAACCGTTATGTTAAACTACGGAGTTGTTACGATTTTTTGTGGGTTTTATATTGAGAACAGGGTTTGGTCTACTTTTTTCCAAATTTTTAACCCATCAACTCCCACCAGAACGGGCGTTTTTGAATCACTGTTTAAAAAATGGCTTATAGATGGTTAAAATTTCCACTAAAATATTAAGAGCCAAATTTTTCTAAGGAGAACCGAACGTAAAGAAAAATAATAATAATTTTACCAAAACGGGAGACTTTAACCCAGTGTAGAAGACATTGCGATGCGCGGGAGCAAAACCTTCCTGGGATTTGACCACCACTTAGGAATGCTAACGTAATTTTCACACAGCCACCTAGTACTTGCATTCGTCTGCGGGACTCCAGAATAAAATAACTTACTAATGTAAAAATTACCAAAAAAAAGTGTTTGCTTTTTAATAAAAGTGTGTTTAAAATATTTAAAAAATACACAGGAAAATCAACTTGTCTTTCTTTTATCTCCAATAATTGAGGAGTTAGATACAATAAGGGCGCTTCTGTTAAAACTGATTTCTGAGATATTGGCGTTAAAGTTTTTCTTGTGTTGTAACTTTCTTGTTGTTGTAGTATATAAAAAAGTAATATTGAAAAAATTTGTCTACTGCGGAAAAAATCGTCAGATTACCAGTATTCGACCCTAATTTAACTGTAGTAAACGCTTTCGATCAGTGCCCCGTATTATGCAAAAAAACCTCCTTTAAAAAAGTAAATTTCTTTTCGTAAAATAGTGTTTTTATACGAATAGTATTTAGTTCCTTTAAACAATGTACTTATTTCAATGTGCATACATCATGAAAATTTTGTACAAAATTACTTAGGCGCCGAACGCCGGTATTTTCGTAACTCGGCGGCGGCGCGTGAGAAATGACAAAAAACGGCGGCGGCGGCGTGGCTCGGCGGCGTATACCTTTAATGAGTACATAATTTTCATAAGGTTTGCAGTGAGAGCATACACTGGCACATACATATGTATGTATGTTTCTTCGAACAAGAATTTTCATATAACCTAATACAATATAAACAATTTTCATATTTTTTTAATTAATCAAAACTATTAATATGAATTTTTTGCCAATTTTAAAATTCTTTTCAACTAACATGCATTTTTACTACCTACTATATACAAATATTATATATATATTACATATACTATATACTCGTACAAGAAGCGAACTTGAACACATGCTTTTTGAGTTTTTTATGTCGTTAAAGCAATATTAACTTCTCAATAAATTATATTTAACAAATGGTCATGCATATATGAAGATCCGAAATGCTAACTGATATAAAAGTACTTTTAATTTATTTAATTTTATAAAAACATATACATGAGTATGTTTCTGCATTCACCAGCAATCTAGCAACACAGCCAGGCACTTGCAACATAACATAACATTATCATAAAAGAACATTTACGTTTTTTGCTGTTAACTCTTGTGTAAATGTTAATCGCGATGTGGTGATATTCCATGGATTTATTTTTCAGCCAAACAATTTTACGTTCCAAAAACTTGCACCTTCTCTATCTATCTAAGTTCTCTGATACTGTGTATTAATGTATGGACAACAACGTTGTGTATGTACATACATATATACAGAGCCAAAGGGAACATTTTCTTTGCAGATCTTCCACTATATCGCTGGCTACATGCACACGAACGTAGCAATACTTTGAATGATATGAAACAAAAACAGAACCGAATAAATGGATTAGCGAATAAATGGAAGAATTTTGCATTATCTTATGTCAGGCTGAGACGCTTCCTATCGAACTGAACTTAGCAATGCTTTGCTTAATGTAAAAATTTTAAAATCTTCCGATGTAAATATTTCGAAAATGGTTCAATGAATCTTAGTCTGAAAAGTTTCAGATCGAGCACTTTAATTTGATGTATAATTTGTCTCTGTACGACTTGTAGATCGCTGGGAATAAGCTCCTTGTTTCAGAATGGTATATAGATTCTGGTTTATTGCTTTCCACTCTCAGAAAACAAAGGTTTTACCTAAAAATTACATAAGTGTAAATCTTCCCTTTTCTCCCAATGTTCGGTGTGATTTTTCTATTGTTCAAACAAATCTTTTCGCGAAATTACGCAAAAAGAAGCTGAAAATGAAAATTATGAAAATCAAAAATTACACATACTGGCAAAGTCGCGCGAAAAGATCCAATTATATATTTGAAAAGTACATAAAATTTTCTAAAACATGCGTCTAATTTCAAGACCTGACGAACCGATACTCACACCTTTTTTTATTAATATTCTTTAGCATCTGCATTTCGGAGTCAATTTTTTTATAAGAAATATAGGAAAATACCAAATACCTTCACTTAAATATTCCACAGTACAAAAGAAGGACGTCGAAAAAGAAACACTTGCTTTAATAGGTTCAGCGCCAAAGGCAACTAAAGTGATTAGTCGGTATCGCACCGATTCCAGTATTTTTTTTTTTTTGGAAATGTACTGATCGTGGAGAAGGGGGTGAGTAAATGATCTGAAATTCTGAACTTATGACTTTTACCTTTCCCTCTATGAGCCCAACTGATTTTTTTGAATCAATTGTCACCATGACTTTTTTCCACCTGGCTCCACATAGTCGAAGCACTGTGCCGTCTGAACATGTGTCATGCCGGCGCGCAATGGGGTGATGCTCAAAACTAATTTTTCGAAACTTGTTCTTTAAGATAAATTAGTTATACCATAGTACCAAACCTCGTGTATAAACAATGGGTTCCTAACTGGTACCAGTTGCCACGACCAACAACTCAATGTTTAGATACTTTTCAATCGTAAATTTTTTCCCATATAGAAAGCGATTCTTGTGTGTTATTAAAGCATGTTTTATAATATTTAAGCCTTAAAATTTAAGGTTACTATCAGTTTAGAAGGTACTATGATGTTAAAGAAGTAATGGGTGTTGATTGTTTCACTACTTTTAATCATTACTTAAAATCATTTGTTTCTGAGTTATAAGGAATAATTTATTTTAAACAAATTTTATTCATTATTATTAAATTTCTCAATTCGTCATTTCTCAACATGCGCAAGGACCTTGATCTGAATCGTTTTAAATTATAACCGCAAGTCTTCAATATTAGTAAATTTAAAAGATTTGCAAAAGCACCTTACGCATTTTTGAGAAAAATATGTTTTAACTAGCTTATACCCGCGGGTTTCACCCAACGTTTTTATACAAATATGAAAAGTAATTTTATGATGTTATATTTTATTTCTGTGCCTATTTTGTTATAACTCTATATTTTCTAAGCGAGTTAAGGTATTTAGGCCGTTTAAAACTATGAAATTTTAAAATCTCGTCTGTACGCTAGGCATACCAAAGATATCAATCCCCCTATGTTTACCTTAAAATGGTTTCAGGAATACGCCGCGTGAACGTGTAATCTTCTGGAAGGTGCCACGGCGGGTTCTAATATTTCCAAATCAAATTTAGTATCCTGCCCTTTATAAAATACCACTTCTCATCACTGTAGCTAAATACCTCAAGAGGTACATATGTATGCATCATGAGAGCTTTATAAGGCCGAAGCCGACTCTCCCTTTTCCATTAAATGAAATTCTTCCTGTCAGTACGGCACTTATATAATATAAATCTCCATAACAAATTTAAAATACTTCCAGAGATTTTCTATCCTTCCAGAGATTTTCTATCCTTCCAGAGATATGTATCTACTAAGAAGGTTTTAGTATGTATGGGGGACGACATGCCTCCTTTTTTAATAACTCACATTTCCGTGAGCAATTGATACATTTTGTATACGCAACTCCATATCAAGTTCCAGTATTCTTCCACAAATACTCTCAGGGATATGTGGCAAGAAAAAGTCAATTTGTACGGGAAGTGCAAATTCCATGAGTTTGGAATTGATTTTATATACCCCAGTACCAGCTCTCAGGACTCTACCATGAACACCCCTTGAGAAATGCGGTAAAAAATAGTAAATTTGTACGGGACGTACCACCCCCCCCTTTTCGAAAACCGCATTTTTTTCTCCATGAGTCTTGAATTAATTTCGCAAACCCATCTCGCTGCCAAGTTCCAGTCCTCTGCAATAAACACCTCCAGAGATATGCAACATAGAAACGTCAATTTGCATGGGAGTTGCCACACCACTTCGTCCAATAACTCTAATTTTTCTCCATAAGTATGGGATTAGTTTCACATACATGCATGCATATGTATTTCCATACCAAGCTTGAGTACTTTACCCCAAATATTTGAAGAATTATGCAATATGAAACTTTCAGTCAGTAAGTGTGGTGCTACGCCTCTTTTCTAAAAATGCCCATTTTTCTCTGTGAGAAAGAATTTGATTTCGCATACCTACAAGTTCCAGTTCTCTACCACAAATACTTCCAGAGATATGTATGTACTAGCTTATACCCGCGGGTTTCACCCTACATTTTTATACAAATATGAAAAGTAATTTAATGATGTTATATTTTATTTCTGTGCCCATTTTGTTATGGTGACAGGTAATAAGATCAACGGAAATAAGGTCAATTGACTTTACTTCCCACCCTGGTGCCATTGACATTATTACCTTTTTAAAAACGAAATAAGATCCATTGACATTATTTCTCTTTCAAACATTAAATTTGCTTAGATTCGCGGTGGCCCGCGTACCCCGCGCGACTGGCGCGCACACCACGTCACGCTACGCCGCGCCCTTTTTCATTCGGAGAAAAATAGCTGAAATTTGACAATGACCAGCTAAAAGCAAAAACAAAATACAAGTAATTGTTGTATTTGTTGAATCGATACGACCTCAGTGATGCCAGATTGTGGGTAATTTCCCTATTTGAGGGATATTTTGCATCAAAAATTATTAAAAGGGAAAAAAGGGACACTTCATATAAATAAGGGATTTTCTTTTGACGCAGTTATTGTTGCATAATTGATCAAAATTCAAGAATATTCGACATTCTTACGTAATTAATCGTTCTGAAGATGTGATGTGGAGTGAAATGGTATACAATTGTTAAAAAGTATAAGGACAATTTCGAAAATTTTCTTACGTTAACCAATTCAAGCGCTGAGTAAGAAAGAATCTTTTCAGTTGTAACTGGTGTTTCATGTAAAAAGCGGAACAAATTATCTGATGAAATGTTAAATAGCACATGAATGTGCTTCAATTTTAAAGTCACCAAAAAATTCTTTTAGGCCCTTAGTGAGTGAGCAAAAAAATGAAAGGGGAAAAACGAATGAGTGAAAAAATTCTTAACAGCGATCGGCCCTCGGCAGGTAATGGCAAACCTCCGAGTGTATTCCTGCCATGAAAAACAGCTTACATAAAAATACACTCGCCATTCGGAGTCGGCGTAAAACTGTAGGTCCCTCCCCTTTGTGTGACATCAAGGGGACCGCCACAAATTGGAGGAAAAGCACATATGTGTAAGCGCCAAACTATTATTATTATTTTATATGAATTTTACTTCTTTACTACTGAAACATGTATATGTTTAAATTCGTTGGGAATTTTGTGGGATAAATTTTCAAGATGTGGGTAATTGAGGGATTTTTTCCCCATTTCCGTGGGATATTTAACAGAGAATGTCTGGCATCACTGTACGACCTTATATGAATTCGCCTTGGCTAAAGCATTGTTCCTTTAAAATCTGTACGCGTTCCAGCAATTCCTGTACAGCAATTGTTTGAATGTATTAAAAAGTTGCAATGCAGATTGTTAGACAATAGATCTACCATTATGAGGTTGAAATTTCATAGCACTGGGTTTTAATTGGATAGTTTTATTCACGTTGGAAGTGGCTACTCAAAAAGTAACGTTGAATGAATTCGTTGAAAACCCGACACACTCGAGATCAAAAATTAAATTAAAATTAAATATACCAAAAACTTCTAATTTTCCTCAAAAAATCAATGAATGGATTCCTTCGGCTTAAACTAACAGAGTAAGCTAATCATCAAAAAAAATCATTTCGCACCAGCTTAAGGATAAGGCTCTTTACCTCAAGACTTAAACCTTATCCAGTTATAATTTATATAATTCTGTTAGACTAAATTAATTTTATAACAAAAACCTCACCCGTTTACTTTACCCCAATGTTCACACCAAATGTGGTATTTTTTAGTAATGACTAAAAAACATGTTTAAAACTTGACTTCAGTCAACTCCCACGTTAAAAGTTTTAAGCTAAAACTAAGAAACAGTGTGATATCCTCTTAAAACTAAATTTATAGAAGTTGACACAGTTGTCAAAGGGATATGAAATGCCGAGAGAATCGAAACAGTCTCATTAAAACGCGATCAGACTCCACAATAGGTCATATGATCCCAGAAATATGCTGGAAGGAGCACTTTCATAAAGTGCTAAGCCATTGAATCATTTACTTTATACCTTCAGTAAAGTTTTGGTTGGTTTTAAGGAAAATTAATTATTCACAAGTAACTTTAAATGCGGTTTGAAACCAAAGATATGAATAAAGTTCTGGAACTCATCAATTTACGAATATATCCTATTTACGTCAAATCGAAAAATACACGATATTTATTTAAAACGAAATTAGTAGAGATGCGCGAACTATGAAAATACATATACTAAAGATAGTTTAGTGGAACAAGTTGATTACTCAAGTCTCTAGAACGGGTGTTCAGAAAAAATGTTATCTTTATCAAAGAAATTGTCTGTTATTTGTTTATCCAAGCAAAATATGAAACTTTCGCTAACATCTATCTATAGCGAAATTCTTCCCCTTATTTTAATATATTAAATATTATTTTCTGAAAACCTGTTAAAAAGATATAACCCATTTTATGCGTACCGATTTTGAGTGAACAATGCTTTACCTTATATAACGACAGGTAATAAGTCCCAGATGGTTTCTAAAATCGCAAATTAGTTTTTGTGCAAATTGCAGATAGAGGGTATTAATGAATTCAAACCCTTGATACTTCACATTTTTATATTTGTAAGTTATTGGAAGCAGGGGTGCCAACTTGGCTCAAACCGTGCCATTTGTCCCTATTTTATTTATTTATTTTATTTTAATACCGTCAATGAAACAAAGTTTCTTACAGACTACTAACAACAAGTACATACATTTTTATATAAAGATTACAAGTATGTTACATACTAAACTTATGAAATTAATATGCTAAGCATTTAAAACAAGTTTAAATATCTACAGATAATGAGCGAAAAAGATTTACAAAAGCTTCTGTGGTCATTGAAAAATCAATGACGATTGTTTGAGACAAAATATTAAATTCTCGCATAGATCTTGCAAGAGGAGCGTTGCTGGCGAATTTAGTTTTGACCTTTTTGCAGTAAAAAGGGTAAGTGACTCGGAGGTTACGCCTAGGAACATTAAAAGTAATCCTTTCCATGAGAGAAGGGCAATCAAGAATACCTTGAATAATATTGAATATAAAACTCATCGACAACATAGACCTACGACTATCCAAAGATTGTAGGTCAATAAGCATGAGACGCGAAGCATACGAAGGGACAGGATCGTCGAATTTTAAGGTTCTTAGAGCGAATTTAAGAAACACCTTTTGAATACGTTCTATTCTTTTAATAGAAACTTGGCTACAGGGCCTCCAAATGAAAACTGCGTACTCAAGACGCGAACGTACAAATGTTATATATAACATTTTCAGAGTGTAAAGGCCCGTCCACATAAAACTTTGGCGTTGCGTTGGCGTTGGCGTCGCTTCAACAGCTGACTATGAATACATGAATTCAAGTGCAGCCGTCCACAAAGCCAAAATTCGGCAACGCTCACGCCAACACAAAGCAAAAAGATGGCCAACTCTCATCTTTTCGCGTGCGTTGCTCGTCAGCTGTTGCAAATAAATAAAATTGTGTGAAATATTATTGATATTAAATATTAATTTATCTGTCGTTAGTATGTTAATTTAGTCGCCCAAGCATTCGCTGCCAAGCGTTCATTGTAGCAAGCATTCTTTTAACGTGCGTTCTGTCAAACCAACGCCAACGCCAAAGCCAACGCGAAAGTTCTATGTGGACCGGCCTTAAGGGTCATAAAACTTAGTGGAATTCCGACGGATAAAACCAAGTACTGAGTAGGACTTTGCAATGATGAAGTCAACATGATTATTAAAGTTCAACTTCGGATCAAAGATAACCCCTAGATCTTTTACTTCAGTAACTTTGCGCAAGAAAGTATTTGAAATGCTATAGTTCGTAATACGAACATTCAAAATTTTAGCAAACGTCATCTTAAAGCATTTTTTAATATTTAAAGAGAGTCTATAACGTAGACACCACGAATGAACAGCGTCAATATCACGTTGAAACTTAGCTTCATCAGAAGTATCCCTGACTACCTCGAAAATTTTGAGATCATCTGCGTACAGTAAATAATTTGCAAATAAAAAGCAACTACTTATGTCGTTGATGAAAAGAACAAACAGTAGAGGGCCTAGAACGCTTCCTTGCGGGACACCGGATGAAGCAATGAAAGGTTCTGACAAAACACCATCGATAGTAACAACACAGCGTCTATTAGAGAGGTATGATTGAATCCATTCCAAAAAGCAGGAATGGAAACCCATATGAGCAAGCTTATCAAGTAGTACGCTATGACAAACTTTGTCAAAGGCCTTCGAGAAGTCTGTATATACGCAGTCAACCTGGAATCCAGCTGAGAAAGCAGTATGACAGTAATCTACAAATACAGCTAAATTCGTGGCTGTGGATCGCCCAGACACAAACCCATGTTGATTTTGGCAAATAAGAGATTTGGTTGCAAAATACAGTTTATCTTTTACAATGCACTCAAAAAGCTTAGAAATGGTAGAGAGCTTTGAGATGGGTCTATAATTGCGAACATCGTTTTTCTTACCAGATTTTATGATTGGGACTATGTGAGCAACTTTCCAATCATTAATGAAGGTTCCTGAAGCAAGAGATTTATTAAAAATAATTTTCAATGGTGCAATTAGAGCAGGGCATTTTTTTAAAAGGAGTGCCGACAGGCCATCAACATCGGTTTGAGAAGACGGCTTAAGTGTGGCAAGCCCTTTGGCAATGTCTTCTGAAGATATTATTTATTTATTTTTCTATTTGGCACATTTTGGCAATTTTTTATCTTCAATATGGCACCTCATAACTAAGGATAGTTGGCAGCCCTGATTGGAAGATTTCTGCTGTGTTTTGGGGCAACAACTTGTCTGCAGTAAAAAATCATATAATTTGTGTTTCAAAAGTGTGTGAAAACCACTCAATTGACTTATATGATCTCGGTTCCGATATTAAATAATCAATCAATTGGCTCGTTGAATGTGCCATCTAATAAATAGTGTCGCCGTTCACCTTAGCTGCTTTTAAATGATGTCGTCACAAATTGCTGGCGGAGACATGTAAGTGTAAGAAAATTCTTTTCCTATAATTGTTTCCGTATAGAAAGGCTGGTTTCTTTTCCACCTTAGACATTCCGAATTTGTTGAAAATATGCTAATTTAAAACACAGAATTCTTTCAGTGTTCCTCCGGGGTTTTTGGACATGGACTGTTTCTTCAATTTAATAGTGTTCACTTTATTTTTGTGGAAGCGAAACATGTTTTGCAAGTTATGGATCATTTCTACACTCTTTCTTCAAATATTTCTCGTATTCCAGCTGTGCGCAGGCGTTTAGTTTTTCGCATCTTGTTTTTACATATTCGTAATTTAAAATTTGTTAATAAAATTTATTGGTGATAATTCATGATTGTGTGTGGATTAATATCACCACACTGAGGATTTGGTAATAACCTTTTTTACCTATTAAAAAACAACACTAACGGGGCAATGTTTATTGTAAGAACAAAATTTTTGTCTATGAATTGACATACTTTAAGCATTGTAGACGCTATTTCCATTTGAATGAGGAAATAGCGTCAATGAATTTATTTCCAAATTTTTGTTGACTTTATTTCGCTTTTGAAAAGGTAATAATGTCAATTGGCACCCTGAAATTGTGCATATGGAAACTGTGCATACGAAATAATGCATATGAAAAAAACCGAAATAATGCATATATGCACAGTTTCGGTTGAAAACCGAATTAATGCATATGAAAAAAACCGAAATAATGCATATATGCACAGTTTCGGTTGAAAACCGCAATAATGCATATTAGAAAAACCGAAATTATGCATATGCACTCTCGTTTGAAAACCGAAATAACGCATATGAGAAAAACGATGTAATGCATTCATGCACAGTTTCGGTTCAAAACCGAAATAATGCATATGACAAAAACCGAAGTAATGCATACATGCTCAGTTTCGACTCAAAACCGAAGTAATGCATATGACAAAAACCGAAATAGTGCATACATGAAAACGAACTTCTTTCTGGGTAGGCGGCCTTCGGCCGCGCTTGGGGATTATAACCCTTACTAAGTAGAATTCTCCTTTCTGTGTTGCCGG
>NW_023458613.1:0-6428 GCF_013731165.1 Rhagoletis pomonella | reverse complement strand
TACTAAGTAGAATTCTCCTTTCTGTGTTGCCGGAAAAGAAGGGCGGACGTATTTTTGCGCATTACTTTTCTCTGCGTAGGCGGCTTTCAGCCGCGCTTAGGGATTAAAACCCTTACTAAGTAGAAGTAAATAATTCATATTAGAAAAAACGAAATTATCCATATGCACACTTTCGTTAGAAAACCGAAATAATGCATATAACAAAAACCGAAATAATGCATGCGTGCACAATTTCAGTTCAAAACCGAAATAATGCATATGGCAAAAACCGAAATAAAGCATACATGCACAGTTTCGGATGAAAACCGAAATAATGCATATGTGAAAGACGAAGGTATGCATACATGCACAGTTTCGGTTGAAAACCGAAATAATGCATATAACAAAAACCGAAATAATGCATGCATGCACAGTTTCGGTTGAAAACCGAAATAATGCATATGAAAAACCCGAAGTAATGCATACATGCACAGTTTCGGTTGAAAACCGAAATAATGCATATGAGAAAATACCGAAATTATGCATATGCATACTTTCGTTTTAAAAGCGAAATAATGCATATGAAAAAAAAACGAAGTAATGCATACATGCACAGTTTCGGTTTAAAACCGAAATAATGAATATGGTAAAAACCGAAATAAAGCATACATGCACAGTTTCGGTTGAAACCGAAATAATGTCTAAATGCACAGTTTCCATATGCGCAATTTCGGTGCCCCATGTCAATTGACTTTATTTCGCACCAGGGTGGGAATTAAAGTCAATTAACCTTATTTCCGTTGATCTTATTACCTGTCACCTTTGTTATAGCTCTATATATTTAAGCGAGTTAAGGTAATTAGGCGGTTTAAAACTATGAAATTATCAAATCTCGTCTGCACGCTAGGCATACGAAAGATATGGCACCCTAAAATTGTGCATATGGAAACTGTGCATACGAAATAATGCATATGAAAAAAACCGAAATAATGCATACGAAAAAAACCGAAATATTGCATATATGCACAGTTTCGGTTGAAAACTGAAATAATGCATATGAAAAAAACCGAATTAATGCATATATGCACAGTTTCGGTTAAAAACCGTAATAATGCATATTAGAAAAACCGAAATTATGCATATGCACTCTTTCGTTTGAAAACCGAAATAATGCATATGAAAGAACCGAAATAATGCATATATGCAAAGTTTCGGTTGAAAACTGAAATAATGCATATGAAAAAAAACCGATTTATGCATATATGCACAGTTTCGGTTAAAAGCCGCAATAATGCATATTAGAAAAACCGAAATTATGCATATGCACTCTTTCGTTTGAAAACCGAAATAACGCATATGAAAAAACCGAAATAACGCATATGAAAAAACCGAAATAATGCATACATGCACACTTTCGCTTGAAAACCGAAATAACGCATATGAAAAAACCGAAATAATGCATACATGCACACTTTCGCTTGAAAACCGAAATAATGCATACATGACAACGAACCTCTTTCTGCGTAGGCGGCCTTCGGCCGCGCTTAGGTATTATAACCCTTACTAAGTAGAACTCTCTTTTCTGTGTTGCCGGAAAAGAAGATTGGAAGTATTTTTGCGCAGAACTTTTTCCTGCATAGGCGGCCTTCGGCCGTGCTTATTGATTATAACCCTTACTAAGTAGAATTCTCCTTTCTGTGCTGCCGGAAAAGGGGACCGGAAGTATTTTTGCGCAGAACTTCTTTCTGCGTAGGCGGCCTTCGGCCGCGCTTAGGGATTATAACCCTTACTAAGTAGAATTGTCCTTTCTGTGTTACCGGAAATGGGGACCGGCAGTATTTTTGCGCAGAACTTTTTTCTGCCTAGGCGGCTTTCGGCCGCGCTTAGGGATTATATCCCTTACTAAGTAGAACTCTCCTTTCTGTGTTGCCGGAAAAGAAGGGCGGAAGTATTGTTGCGCAGAACTTCTGTCTGCGTAGGCGGCTTTCGGCCGCGCTTAGGGATTAAAAGCCTTACTAAGTAGAAGTAAATAATTCATACTAGAAAAAACGAAATTATCCACATGCACACTTTCGTTAGAAAACCGAAATAATGCATATAACAAAAACCGAAATAATGCATGCATGCACAATTTCGGTTCAAAACCGAAATAATGCATATGTGAAAGACGAAGTATTGCATACATGCACAGTTTCGAATGAAAAGCGAAATAATGCATATGTGAAAAACGAAGGTATGCATACATGCACAGTTTCGGTTGAAACCCGAAATAATTCATATAACAAAAACCGAAATAATGCATGCATGCACAGTTTCGGTTGAAAACCGAAATACTGCATATGAAAAACCCGAATTAATGCATACATGCACAGTTTCGGTTGAAAACCGAAATAATGCATATGAGAAAATACCGAAATTATGCATATGCATACTTTCGTTTTGAAAGCGAAATAATGTATATGAAAAAAAACGAAGTAATGCATACATGCACAGTTTCGGTTGAAACCCGAAATAAAGCATATGGCAAAAGCCGAAATAAAGCATACATGCACAGTTTCGGTTGAAACCGAAATAATGTCTAAATGCACAGTTTCCATATGCGTAATTTCGGTGCCCCCGAAAGATATCAATATCAGGGATCCGCCGCGTGAACGTGTAGCCTTCTGGGAGGTGCCACGGCGGGTTCTAATATTTCCGTCTCAAATTTAGTATCCTAGCCTTGACAAAATACCACTTCTCATTACTGTAACTAAATGCCTCAAGAGGTATGTATGCATCATGAGAGCTTTAGATTATAAAGCCTAAGCAGACCCTCCCTTTACCATTAAATTAAATCAAATAAATCTACATTAAGAAAGTTTTAGTATGTAGGCGAGGCGACATGCCTCCTTTTTTAATAACTCTCATTTTTTTCCATGAGCAATTGATAAATTTTGTATACACAACTCCATACCAAGTTCCAGTATTATTCCACAAACACTTCCAGGGATATGTGCAAGAAGAAGTCAATTTGTGCGGGAAGTGCTAATTCCATTAGTTTGGAATTGATTTTATATACCCCAGTACCAACTCCCAGTACTCTACCTTGAACACCTCTAGAGATATGCAGTACAAAATAGTAAATTTGTACAGGAGATACCACGCCCCCTTTTCGAATAACGCAATTTTTTCTCAATGGGTATGGAATTAATTTTGTATACACATCTCGGTGCCAAGTTCCAGTCCTCTGCAATAAACACCTCCAGAGATATGCAGCATATAAAAATCAACTGCATGGGAGTTGCCACACCACCTTGTCCAATAGCTCTCATTTTTCTCCAAGAGTATTGGATACATACATATCGTCGTTTAAAGTGCAAAACCGCGTATCAACAAAATGCAAAACCGCGTATTTGAACTTGTAGAAATTATTTGCTAGAGCATAAAAATACTCCTATTTCAAAATGGTTCTCTTTTTTATAAAGCAATCGCATTTCTGGCTAGTATGTTTCAGGACGAATGGATAACGATTGAGCCAAGAGCTTGTGTGAGCAAATCCAATTTTTGACAGCCAATGTCAGTTACGCGGTTTTGCAGAATGGCGATACGCGGTTTTGTACTTTAAACGACGATATGTATTTCCATACCAAGCTTGAGTACTTTACCCCAAATATTCGAAGAGATATGCAATATGGAACCTTCAGTCAGTAAGGGAGGTGCTACGCCTCTTTTCCAAAAACGTCCATTTTTATCTGGGAGTATGAATTTGATTTCGCATACATATCTCTATACCAAGTTCCAGTTCTCTACTACAAATACTCCCAGAGATATGTAGGTATTATGAAAATTCCAATTTGTATGGGAGGCGCCTTGAGTTATCGGAATTACTTTCAGTTTAAGACCATCCTTGTGAAATCCGTAGTAAGTGTGCCAAATTTTGCTCTGATCGAGAAACCGGTTGAGGAAGTACTATATTTTTCAATCCAGGTCATAAACCATCTGTGTTCAAAATTTCATTTTAAAACAGGTGGAAACTCTTATAAAGTGCCCTAGTTTCCAATCTAGGACATAAACTATCTGCGAGCAAAATATCATGCAAATCCGTTGAGACATTTCCGCATATTAATTTAATTTAATTATTTTAGCAGATGGCAACTCTCAAATAAGTAGCCTATTTTCCATCTAGGTCATAAGATATCTGTGTGCAAACTTTCATGCAAATCAGTTCAGTCATTTCCGCATATAATTATAATTAAATTTTTTTAACAGGTGAAAACTCTTAAATAAAGCTAGCCCATTTTCCATTCTGGGTCATAAGCTGTCTGTGTGCAAAATTTAATGTAGCTCAGTTCAGTAGTTTCCGCGTATTAATATAATCAAACTTTTTTAGCAGGTGGCAACTCTTAAAAAAGTAGCCTATTTTCCAACGTAGGTCATAAGCTATCCGTGTCAGCCTTTCATGCAAATCAGTTCAGTAATTTCCGAGTATCAATCCAACTAAACATTGTTAACATGTGGCAACTCTTACAAAATAGTAGCGTATTATCCACTTTAGGTCATAAGCTATTTTTTTTTTGTAAAATTTCATGCAAATCAGTTCAGTCGTTTCCGCGTATTGATATAATTGAACTTTTTGAGCAGCTGGCAACTCTTAAAAAAAAGTAGCTTGTTTTACTACGTCATAGGCTATCTGTGTGCAAAGTCTTATTAATGGCGTATTCTCAGTTTCATTCAACCAAAGCGAAAGGGTTGAATCTAAAGGCTAGCAACGAAGCTTCATCATTAAAAAAAAATTCAACTGGAGTTATTATCAGGGTTCGGAAATATTTACTCACCATCGTACGCGAACGCGAAGGTGAACGTACCAAATATTCTGCATTGATTCTCCTTCGCGAACGAGAAGCATAAAACCAGTGCAGAGAGTTCGCGTTCGCGGATGCTAGGTAGAAAAAATGTCCGCTGTTGTTCGTACGCGTATGTATTCGAGAACCAAACATCGTGCCTTCGCGAATGTTCACTGCAGTCGTTCTCCTTCATAAGTGAATGTATGTAAATGCTGCGGCAAATATTCGCGGAAAGTTGGTGTGGCTAGAGATACTATTCTGTGCGAAGGCAATTTTGTTAATTGCATAAGACTTGCACCTTCATTCGATTTTAAAAAGTGAGATGTCAAATGAAAGGGCTTGGGCTCTAGATGTGCAGTAAGGATATATTTTTTTAATAGGGTAGCAACCTGCCACCGTTCTCCCGATTTTCAAAAATGAGGTGTCAAATGAAAGACCTTGGCGTCTGGACGTGCAGTAAGGATATATTTTTTTTAATAGGGTTGCCACCTGCGTTTAAAAACATGATATTTACACCGTTCCCTTGATTTTAAAAAATGAGGTGCCAAATGAAAGGGCTTGGCCTCCGGACGTGTAGTTAGAATATATTTTTTTAAAAGGGTTGCCACCTGCTTTTAAAAACGTAATATTTACACCGTTTTCGCGATTTTCAAAAATGAGGTGTCAAATTAAAGGGCTTTGCCTCTAGATGTGCAGAAAGGATATCGTCGTTTAATGTACAAAACCGCGTATCGTCATTCTGCAAAACCGCGTAACTGACATTGGCTGCCAAAAATTGGATTTGCTTACACAAACTCTTGGCATAATCCTTAATCATTCGTCCTGAAATATACCAGCCAGAAATGCGATTGCTTTATAAAAAAGAGAACCATTTTGAAAACAATGTTTTTACTCTCTAGAAAATAATTTATGCAACCTCACATATGTGGTTTTGCATTATCTTGATACGCGGTTTTGCATTTTGGTGATACGCGGTTTTGTACTTTAAACGAAGATATACATATTTTTTTGATAGGGTTTCCACCTGCGTTTAAAATTATGATATTTACACCGTTCTCCCGATTTTCAAAAATGAGGTGTCAAATGAAAGGGCTTGATTTCTGGATGTGCAGTAAGGATATAATTTATAAAAGGGTTGCCACCTGCGTTTAAATTTATGATATTTACAACGTTCTCCCGATTTTCAAAAATGAGGTGTTAAATGAAAGGGCTTGACCTCTCGATATGCTGTAAGGATATCTATACTAATTATATAAAGAAAAGTCCCTTTTTTTGTAACAGGTAATCTCGCGAACGGCTGGTCCGATTTTCATGAAATTTTGTATACAAATAGCTTTCGGTAACCACCATGTTTTAGGCTAAAAAAATTTTACTTTTTTCGGGTAGGTGGAGCAGGGACCAGTCTATTCGAAAAAATCTTATTATAGTCCGATTTGCTTAAAATTTAGTACGTAAGTAGCTTTTTAGCATATATTAGCATATATGACCCATTTTTTCCGGGAAATGGTCCAGGGACCGATCTATTCCAAGAAATCGCATTTATGGTCCGATTTGCTTAAAATTCGGTAGGTAAGTAGTTTTGAAATCCAACGGAGAATCACTCTTGCCAACAAGTGCTACTTTGGG
>NW_023458612.1:255623-278889 GCF_013731165.1 Rhagoletis pomonella | reverse complement strand
AACAAAATTAATATACCCTTGTGCACAAGTGCGCTCGGGTATAAAAATAATTATAAAATATAAAAATAATTATAAACCAACTAAATACATACATATGTACATATGTATGCACATACCATTTACACTGCATAGATTCTACTATTTAATTTGATCGCTTGCTATTGAAATTCATCAATTAACAAAGGTAAAATGTATAGAGGTAGACAGCGTCCACTCTACATTGGAAAATGCATTCAATCCACCGGTGTATGCACCAATGGACTACATAAGTTGTATGCGACATGCGAGGCCATCACATCCTTATTTTAATAATTATTTAGAGTATACATATGAAATTATTTCTTGTATATACCCAGCAAAAAACACGATTACCACAGAAACGAAAGTGGAAACGAGCTAGGCGATGGGAATCGCTTACCCTTTCGCTTCAAGAAGGCCTTATTTTAACATGGGCATGTCATTGGAGGTAAGCTCTTACCCGCGCATTACCTTCAAACGAAGGGAGAACGCATGGATAAACAGAATCCAGAGAAGCGAACAAAGAATGCCTTACAGAGAAACTAATGTAGAATGCCTAGATAAGTACATACTTATTTATATTAAATTGAAATCAGAAAATGTCTTAAAAGATTAAAATTAATTAAAATTTTTATAAATCAGCTTTTATACATACATATGTATTTTTTTAGGTATTTAGATTTTCTTAAAAATCGGTATGTACATACATGCATATTTAACTAAGCTTAAAATTATACTTCCTCACTCTTGTACTTCACTTCATTGACTGACTTCAACTTCGCGGCAAATTGAACAAAGCAAAACATGATTTTTATGCGAGACAAATTTCCACAGAAAGTAACGGTAGAAAAAGAATTTTTGGGTATTCATTCTATTTTTCAGCTGACTACGATGCAGCATTCTACTTTGCATTCTCCGAAATGAAGCAAAGAAGCGAAATAAATAAAATATTGTAGGACATTCTACTTTGCATTCCCTGAAATGAAGCAAAGAAGCGAGACAAATAAAATATTGTAGGACATTCTACTTTGCATTTCCGGAAATGAAGCAAAGAAACGAATTAGAAAGAAATATTATAGGACATTCTACTTTGCATTCCCCGAAATCAAACAAAGAAGCGAAATAAATAAAATATTGTTGGACATTCTACTTAGCATTACCGGCAATGCCTAAACGAAGCGGAAGAATTCGAAGGCATTATAACGCTATGCCTTCTAGAAGACGTTACCACTAAAAGCGATTACCGATTTTTTGCTGGGTACGAGCTTTATCACCCATCGAAACTTTGAAAATGTGCATTGGGTCAAGTTAATACGCTGACCGAAAAAAACAGTTCCCATCTCTGGCAATTTAATGGTTTGTACAAAGTAGGCGTGTGTCCATTCATCACTTTGCATTAATTTTTAATACAAAAATCCAATAAAAACACTTCTGACCATTTTTCATTACATAACAGCACCAACTGGCAGTTAAAAAATCGAGTCCTCAACTTCTATACATTGCATCTAGGCCTAACGGCATTATTATGTACAAATTGCATACGATTCCATACCGCCAAAAGCAGATTTAAATCGAATTTACCAACATTAATATTTTTCAATGATATTCAGGCAGCGCCGAGTTTTGTAGTCGAACAATATACTGCGTAATTTTTGTTGCAAGATTCCAAATAGTTTTTTTTTTTAATCAACAATTGAACATTTTTGCAGTGTTTTGGAAATTTTTATTTTTCTTTGAAAGTCAGTGTCCGAATGAAAAAATGCTTTGGGTGAAGATTTAAGAAACATTAAACTATACAATGAAATTATTAGCGTAACAAAAATTTTTTTTTTGCTTTTCAATCATTTTTTTATGAAAAATTGAACTTTTAAGCAATTTCTGCACCTCGTGGACGAAAATTTTTAACAACAACCTATGTAATAAACATTTCTGCATTTATCTATGAAAAAAATGCGTGCATTTCGATATAGTTTGGTCGGAATGAATTTTCATTTGCCAGCGCGCGCGCCGGACTCCCGCGGGCATGCGAAATTCGAGCATGAGAAATAAAAGTGGAACGATTGAAACGTGCATTTCTTTCTTGCGCAAGAAGTCAACACGGATTGCGCGCGAGTCGGGCCCGCACGCTGGCAAATAAAAATTCATTCCGACAAAACTATATCGCAAGGCACCCATTTTTTTCATATAAAAATGCAGAAATGTTTATTACATAAGTAGTTGTTAAAAATTTTCGTCCACGAGGCGCAGAAATTACTTAAAAGTTCAATTTTTCATAAAAAAATTATTGAAAAGCAAAGAAAAATATTTTTGTAACGCAAATAATTTCATTGCATAGTTTAATGTTTCTTAAATCTGCACCCAAAAAAAATCTTCAATCGGACACTGACTTTCAAAGGAAAATAAAAATTTCCAAAACACTGCAAAAATTTTCAATTGTTGATTAAAAAAAAACTATTTGAAATTTTGCAACAAAAATTACACACCCAGAAAAAGGTTTAGTTATAATAACCAAGATTTGGTTATAGTGATCAAGTGGCATAGTTGGATATGGCGAAATAAATATATAGTTCACGAAAGTCTGCAATTTACTTAAGACTTCCAGTTGGGACAAATGTATATTTGTTAATAATTACAAAACGACTACCTTGATTGGACAATATTGTTAGTTGAATAAAATCATTGTTGAGCAAATATAAACAATGCTTTGGTTGATACAAGTTATCAATTAATTTTCTGAACTTGCTGTAGACTTGAATCAGCTAACCCTTTATTATTGGAAAAAAAGTTTCAGTTTGACACAAATAAAAATTTACTCGATGTTTGTTGTGTTTACTCTCTTCTTTAGTTGCATATATTAAGCATAAAAATACGTACATATTTACATAAGTTAGTTACTAAAGTAAATAATACAATTGTATATGGTGGTAAGAATTTCCTAAAAAACAACGATGAAACAGGAACAGTCGTGCGAAAAACCAGGTCAATATCTGCTGCAAGTATACTGCTTTGCTTTTTCCTTTGCTAAATAGACACTTTCGCACATGAATTATATATCAACTGAAAAACCACGGTTGGCATCAGACTTTATATTTTTAAATAACTATGCGCACCTCAGTATATCCAGTAAAAAAAATGTGGTGAAGTGCTTTTTGGGGATAAAGTTTCCAGAGGTGAAATTTTAGGTAACATACAATTTCTTACACGCATGGTTGCTTTTCAGCACCAACGCAAGAAACTTAAGAAATATAAAAAAAAAAATATGCGTATAGTGCATTAATTTTTGAAAGAAATACCATACAATGTATATACTCTGAGAAATAATATAAAAATAATATTAAAAAAAAAACTTTTTAATATACAACGCTTTTATAAATGGACTAAAAAGTAGAAAATAATATTTCTCAGTCCCATAGAATTTGTTTTGATAACTTTTGATTTTGAAATTTTAGCAAAAGTCATTATAAACATTTTATGAAATTGAAAATGAAAAACGTGGAGCGCATGCAATACAAAGCATTCGATTTAATTGACAATAGTCAAATAGTCTACATAACGTAGACCTAAAATTTCCACAGCGAAAGTAGAACTTTGAAATCGATTTTAAGCGGTCGTTATTCATATACCCACATACATACATACATATATTACTTTTCATATCAATTCAAGTGTATTACATGCGCCCCACGCTTTTCATTTTCAATTTCATAGATTGTTTATAATGACATTTGCTAAAATTTCAAAATCAAAAGTTATCATAACAAATTCTATGGGACTGAGAAATATTATTTTCTACTTTTTAGTCCATTTATAAAAGCGTTGTATATTAAAAAGTTTTTTTTTATATTATTTATTTTCTACTTTTTAGTCCTGTCTGAATAAAATTTTGCAATAGATATTAAAATAATTCAACGATATTAATAGAAAGGTGCACACACATGCATTTACATATGTATGTACATACAAACGAGCACCAATTAATTTTATTTAAAGAAATGGCGTGTCGTCCATTTCCGCTGTAGCAAACGTAGTACATAGGGCGACATCTAGATGTCATCTACCTCGCCCTATTCACTACAGATGTCGCCCTATGCACTATGCGGAACTTTTCAAAGCAAAGGTTTTATGGTGTCGGACACACAACATTGAAAGTTTCTGGATCCACAACATTGAAAGTTTCTTGACACACAACATTGCAAGTTGATAAAAGCGTTGTAAAATGGACTAGAACCACCGTTTAGTGTTATATTTGATGCAAATTAATTTTGCCACTCGGGACGCTCTGCGCATTACCACTAAATACGAGGTTTACTTAAAATTACATCCCTGGTCCTTCTTCTTTCAGTATTGCAACGTGGTGAATTCACATTTCTCAGAAATTTAACAACAAAACAAAACGGAGTGAGCATTTTGTTTGCTAATTTTTTTCGATTTCTATTGTTTAATGTAAATTGTATGTCTTTTTAGGATATGTTGAGGCAAAAAACAAGGCGCAGTTGGAACATTAAGTGATTAGTACGAAGTAGCAGCGCAGGCACATTTGGAAAATTATGCCGATAAGCAAGATAGAATTTGGGAAAGTAAGTGCCTGGTTGCAGCATATCTATGTATTAAAAAAGTAATTAATTAAATGAAATTGTGTTTAATAGAAATGTTATTAATCGGGTGGCGTTAGTTAAGAGGTGCTCCACACATTTGGCGAACTTTTTTCCGCCTTCTCAACGTGCTAAGTTACAAAGTAAGACTGCCACCACGGCCGGTAGGAAGCCCGAAGCAAAGGGCAAACAACCTTCCAGGAAGCTGCCTGCTGTCCCCGAGTCGTAGCTGAAGTTCAGCAAGAAGCAGGTCAGCAGACGTGCTACCCTGATCAAGCGTAAACTAAAGCGCTCTGCTGTGATTGCACTCCGCAAACGTGAAAACTTGTTGCATCTGAGAAATATCAAGCAAAATATCTCCGTGATGGACGCCGTGAGAATAAGTTGCGCCGCCTGGCAAAGAAACGCGGCTCATTCTACGTGCCTGCGGAAGACAATTTGGCTTTTGTGATCTGTATCCGCGGTATCAACAAAGTTGCACCAGAAGTGCGACAGTTTGTTCCGTTTTCGCCACATTAACCACGGTTTGTTCATCAAATTTAACCGTTAATATGCTACGCATTGCCGAATCCTATATCACATGGGGTTATCCAAATCTTAAATCAGTTCGTGAATTGATCTACAAACGTGGAATTGTCAAGCACAACCATCAACGTGGCCCAATCTCTGACAACTTTGCGATCGAACGCAAATTGCATAAAGCGCACGATATTAAGTGCGTTGATTATTTAGCGCACGAAATATTCACTGTTGGATCCCACTTCAAGAAAGCATCCAACGACCTGTGGCCATTCAAGCTCAACACCAACCGCTGGATGGCGCAAGAGGGCAAATCACTACGTTGAGGTTGGTGATTTTGGTAACCGTGAAGATAAGATCAACAAACTGCATGCGCAAGAGGTTTAAAGAAATTTTTTTGGCTTACAAGGTGGAGTATTTTTATTTCACAAAAAAATATATAATATATAAAAAAAGAAAATGTTTTTTTTTTACTTTCTGAAGGTTTAACCCGCAAATATGCCAAATGGAAGGCAGCTTTAATTCACGATGAATAATGTCGGAATTCCATTGCCGTTTGTAAAGGCCATTTCAAAAGGCTCCATTCCACAAATTTAATTTGTTTTGGTTTTTCAGCTCATTAACGATGCACCCAGGATTGCATTTACCGTCAATGAAAATATTTCATGAAGCGTTCCAAAATTAGCTCCGAGCAACTAAAAGTTGGTTAAGCTTAAGTGAAATAGTTTGTTATTAAATATTTATTCCTGGTATTTATTAAAAAAAAATCAGGTCAATATTAGTGTATGAAACGAAGTAAATAAAAATCTAATGTCCTTATTCATAAAAAATAAAGTAGCTTTAAAAAAGGTTTATAAACTGAAAAATATATGAAACCTACTTTATTTTTTATGAATAAGGCCATAAGAATATATTTCTTGAATATTTTGTCATAGAGCCATTATTAAATAAAGACATAACTGTGTCGGGTCCGGACGTGTATAGAATGTGGTCCGGACGTGTATAGAATTAATGCATTAGGGAGAGATTATTATACAAGCTCAACGTGGTAATTTATGTATACTTACATATGTATGTATTTACCTGTAACTCGCCTGGCATATACTTCAACTGCGAAAATAATGACATTTATAATTTATTTAGAGGCCTATTTTAGCTAAATGTTATATCGTCGCCTAGATAAAAGATCGTTGCATGTTACTTTCGGCAGGTTTCGGGAAATCACAATTGAAGTTTGGGATGCAATTTCTCAGAAACTCGACTACATATTTTCTCCAAAGTGTCGGAGAATGCTATGTACTAGTTCACGAAATTCTTAAATTATCTTATTTTTTAGTTTACTGTCAACCATTTATGAGTTCAATAAAATTTTGTCGTATACGCCAAATGTGATAACGTTTTTTATAAATTAACGATACTTTACACTAATCAGCCTAATCGTGAGTCTCGCAAAAAAAAAAAATTCGCCAGAAATGTTTTCACCCACCCGTAGTGAATACACGGAAACGAAAAGTGAAAAGGTGACCCGGTACGAGAAAATGAAACTCATGAAAAGGCTGAATATGTCGGAAACTAAAGCAGATATTTAACAAGTAAGAAAGTCTAAGTTCGGGCGGAGCCGAACATTAAATACCCGGCGCAAGTATTAAATATATGTTTTCCACCTTTCCGAAAGCTACCGCTACATGATAAGCGGGTGTATAAATATTAAGTAAACTAGCATCCTTAAATTTCGAAATATTGAAATTTCAAGCATTTCTGAAATTTACCGTTATATGAAAAGCGGCCGTAATTTTAGTCCGATTTCAATAATTTTCAACGGTTCGCTTTTATGTGGGAAGCACAATAACCACACCGAGTTTGGTACAAATTGCTAAAACGGTTAACGATATACATATATGTGATCATAAGTGGGCGGTGCCACGCCCATTTTCTAAAATTTTATCATAAGCGTATTTCCTGATAAAGAATTGTTGCAACCGTCAATTTTGAATAAATTAGCTTTAATATTTTCTGATTTATCGAGGATTTCGTATTTCTCGAAATTACCGTTATATGGGATGTGGGCGTGGTTATTGACCGATTTTAAAAATTTTCGGCCATTTGGTATGCTGTACCAAGGTCAACAACTGTACCAAGTTTGGAAGAAATTGGTGCAGCGGTTACCAAAATATACACATGTAACTATAAGTGGGCGTGGCTACGCCCATTTTTCAAAATTTTTTAATATTCTTATTTTTCGTCTAAAAGTGATTCTAAATGTCAATTTTGAGTGAATTATCTTCAGTAGTTACTAAAATATCGCAGTTTTCGTATTTCTGAAAATTACCGTATATGGGAGGTAGGCGTGGTTATTGTCCGATTTCGCCCATTTTCAATACCATCCGTCCTACGCCCAAAAGAAGTGCATGTACGAAGTTTCGTTAAGATATCTCAATTTTTACTCGAGTTATCGTGTGCACAGACGGACGGACGGACGGACAGACAGTCACCGCTTAATCGATTTCTCTTTTCATTCTGATCATTTATTTATACATTTGTCTATATCTATCTCGATTCGTTTTGCCTGTTACAAACAATATGTGAACAAAGTTATAATACCCTTGTGCACAAGTGCGCTCGGGTATAAAAACAGATGACGCTATTTGAAAGATCTTGATTAGTTTAGTACGACAGCATTACTAACGTAATTTGTTCCAAATGATTTTAGTCAATTACTCGCAAACTAAAGAAGATATCCAAAAAACTGCTAACAAAAAAGCGAAATATCTGATTTTAAAATATATAACTGCATTTTAACTAAAAACTGTCAAAATAACGCTTACGGAAATTTTACATCCAAGCGACGATATTTGAATGTGACTGGCATAATTTTGAGCATGTATGTAAAATTTCGGGAAAATGTTAAGAAGTATATTCATATGCTGAAAAGATATTTTCGCAGACTCACAATTTATTTAAAGCATATCATCATCCTTATTTCCAACTCTATGAATAAATCGCTCCCATAACTTAATTTGTGCATTCAATATATTTTACAATTAACTTAAATACTGAATAATAAATATTTGTTCAACGACCTCAACACAGTAAAATAAAAAAAAGTATTTATAAGAAAAATAATTATTCTTAATACATTTATATTTCAGCTAAAGCTGAGATGTTCAATCGCACTGCAATATTTTTCTATCCATTTTTCCAGTGCTAAAACAATTTTCACCACATAAAATTGCTGCACAACACCCTTTTTGACGAAAAAGCGTTGCTTGCAACACTAGTCCTTTATGGGGACCAAATTTGGTGGAAAAAAGTTGCTAAGTTTGTTTACTGGATATACTGAGATGCGCACACCGAAACAACTCGCGGTGATAGAAAAACTGAAACTGAGGCAAACAATTCTGTGCATGGCATAGCACACACTTATCTTTCTCTACCTAGCGCAGCGATCGACATGCCATAGCTTACTGAGCGCTGTGGGACCACATGCGTGTGTCACCCAAGAATGATAGAATACAAGATTGCGCCACTGAGAGAGGATTTTTGAGCGTAATTTTTGCGCGACGTCATCTTGGTGCAATTTCTAGAGACAGAAAGGTCAACATGGTTCCATGTAGAAGCTCATGGCTCACACACAAAGCACAAAGCTCGATTTGGTGTTTAATGCATCTCCTCGCCGGCAGAACTGTTTCCACTTTTTCGCCAGGTTTGCGTCCGTAGGAAACGAAAAAAAAACTTATATCGCACGCATTCCCTTTGTTTTCACTATCTCAATCGTGTGTTTCACCCATATACGAACAGCGGTAGCGGAGCAATGATTTCCACGCACAATGCAATGGTCGGCATACTAGCACATTCAAACGATTCAATAAGTGGGACTGTGTGCATTTCTCAGCTGGCGCTCTTCGTATGTGAAACACACATGTGCTCAGAGAGCGCTCAGCATTCTTTAGGGGTGGCTCACAAGCATGAATATGTTCCACTCTCAAACCAAATCGCGGTTGCCTCAACTAAGATTTGGTAACTATGACTAAACCATGTGTTGAAAGAAAGCTTATCTGTATTAGCAGAGCTTAATGACATTCTTTCATGCACCATACGTTAAGTTGATTGGAATTTGTAGAAATATGCTTCAAGAAATTATTTATAAGTATTTACCAAACCCTTCAACTAAATTAACGATTTGTTACAACCTAGATGAATATTAGAAGCTTTAATATATGTATTTAGTTATAATTACCAACCCATGGTACACACAGAAAAAAGTCAGCTAAATAAATTTCTCTCAACACATCATTTGGTAACTATAACCAAATAATGTAATTATAACTAAATCATGTGTTGAAGAAAACATATTTAGTTGACGTAACTAAACTCTTTTCTCAGTGTAATAGTTCCCAATCCTTGGTAACAGTTCCCAAATATTGTCAAAATTCGGGAACTAAATATCTTTAGTTGTCGAAACTAATCTTTTTCTCAGTGCACAGTATATTGTTCGACTACAAAACTCGGCGCTGCCTGAATATCATTGAAAAACATTAATGTTGGTAAATTCGGTGCCCACTTGAGGAAGCCTTACCCATAAATGTTTTTGTTGGCGCAGCGACGATATCTATGTGATAGAGTTCTTTTATAAAAACCATTCTTATATAGCTACAAATATCGATATAAGTAGGTATCGATACTTTTAGCCCGATACTTACTAGGTATCGATACTTTCTTTCGATGCTACTTCCAAGTGCAGGTATCGCTTTATCCCTACATCAAGGCGCACGCCACAAATCGGATGAGAAGCTCGGCCAAACACTAACATATGTGTAAGCGCCAATCTTTTATTATTTATTATTATTATATATTAGGGCGATCCAAAATAACTAATCTGGCGAATTTATGGCCTTAAAATGACCTATTTACTGAGAAGGAAATTCTCCCATTTGGAAAAATTTGTATTTAAATGTTTAAAGCGGAAATAGTCAACGACGTACCGTAAGCGTACGTTGACGTACGTAGAGGCATATCATATATACTGTTGATAGAAATAGAGAGAAGCAACGGCAACGTCACCACATGTGGTGGTGAGTTTTCGTTAACATGCAAATCCCATAAGGTAGATCGCGTCTGCGTCAACCTACGTCTACGCTACGTCGTTGACTGTTTGCGCTTTAAAAGGTGTAGGTGAGCATTTGATATTTTCAACGTAAATAACATGCAATTTTTTTTCATTTAATTTGGTATAACTTTTGAACCATTAAAAAAGTGATAAAAAGGGATACAAGTTTTTTCAAAGCATATCCTTGTAGGGCACTCAATTCTCTAAAAAATTACCCTGAAGTTGGTGGTCTTAGAGATGATAATGGTATTGCTGAACGAGGTATAGCGTTCATACAAAATTATAATCGAAAGCAATTTCTTTTGCAAGTAACTAATACAGTTACAATTAAATAATCTAACAAGTAATCTTTAAGCAAAATACACAACCGATCTAAACCAAATTAGTATGGGTCTACCTGTGAGACACCACCTTTCCGATAGAAAATAGATAATTATCGAAATCGGTGGACGTGATCGAGTGTTATAAGGTAACATACATAAATAAAATATACATTCCGACGAATTGATAACCTTCTTCTTTTTGAAGTCAGTTAAAAGTAAAAAGTCAAAACTTGTTAGTATGTGGCAGTATTAAAATTATGCAATGCATTGTACTATAGACTTGTTTGACTTGTGTTTAGAGAAACGTTGAATTGTTAATTTATTCGTTATTTATGTGTTAAACTAAATATATAAATATTTATAATATTTTTATTTGTGTTTTCAATATGGAGAATTTGTCCTCCTGGAATGTTAAAAAATTCTGGTCACCTTAGCTTACACATACGCTAGTATTTGGCCGAGCTTCTCCTCCGATTTGTGGCATTCGCATTGATGTTGTCAAACAAAGGGGAGGGACCTACGGTTTTACGCCGCCTCCGAACGACGCACATAGGGGTATTTGACCGAATTAGGCGGCCAAAATTATTTTTATGGAAATTTTAACTCAAAATGCTTAGAAACGACGTATTACGATATTTAAAACTGTAAATGTTTAAAATCAAGTAAATAGAGGGGGAGGATGTCCAATTATTCCACCAAAAAACGAAAAAAGGTGCTTAAAGTTCGACATCGATAGACTCCATGTTATCGAGGACCCATTGTAGAAAAATTGAGACCTACGTGTTCGTATCGGCGAGGAGAAGCTTTATATCTAAAATAGAACATTAAAGGGTTGCCACCTGCTTTGCATCTGTATGCTATTTAACGCAATCACTAAACATTGTCATTTCCCTCACCAATGGAAAAAGTCGACTATTGTGATGATACCAAAGCCCGGAAAGGACAAAACGCAGCCATCTTCATATAGGCCCATCAGCCTGCTACCGTGTATGTCGAAATTATTCGAAAAACTTCTTATGCTGCGCATCTCCCCACATCTGCAAGCCCGCAATATAATACCACTTCACCAATTTGGCTTCAGGGAAAAACATGGAACAATCGAGCAGGTAAATCGCATAACAACCGAAATCCGAACAGCGTTTGAAAAGAGGGAATATTGCGCTGCAATATTTCTTGACGTCGCCCAGGCATTTGACCGCGTCTGGCTAGATGGTCTTATGTATAAAATACAAATGCTACTCCCACAAAGCACACACAAACTGCTTAAGTCATACCTTTATAATCGAAAGTTTGCAGTTCGATGTAACACCACCATTTCTGAAGCCCATGCAATCGAAGCTGGAGTGCCACAAGGCAGTGTCCTTGGCCCGATGTTGTATGTCTTATACACCGCGGATATTCCTACAAACGACCGCCTGATAATGTCCACTTTTGCCGATGACACTGCCATAATCAGTCGCTCCAAGTGTCCTCTACAAGCAACTGTGCTCCTAGGCAATCATATGGAAGCTGTTGCCAATTGGCTCGCAAACTGGCGAATAAAGGTTAACGAGCAAAAATGTAAGCAAGTTACATTTACACTGAATAAGAGTAACTGTCCGCCCTTGACTTTAAACAACGTACAAATACCACAAAGCAATCATGTCACTTACCTAGGGGTCCACCTGGACAGGCGACTTACTTGGCGAAACCACATAGTGGCTAAAAGGACTCATCTCAAGCTGAAGGCTAATTCTCTCCACTGGCTTATTAACTCTCGCTCACCCCTGAGTCTGGAGTATAAAGTGCTTATTTACAATACAGTTTTAAAACCGATATGGACCTATGGATGTGAGTTATGGGGAAACGCGAGCAGCAGCAACATCGAAATCCTTCGTCGTGCGCAATCTAAAATCCTTCGAACAATCACCGGAGCACCTTGGTATATGCGAAATGAGAACATTCACCGCGACTTGAGAATACCAGAAGTACGAACCGAAATAGAACAACGGAAGACGAAATATGTATCGAAGCTTTTAGCGCACCCAAATCATTTAGCAAGATCTTTATTGCGTGTCAACAGGGCCTCAAGACTACGTAGGAATGACTTACCAGCCCAGTCGTAATCTTTTCTTAGGGCCAGTTAAGAAAATACTCATCCCAACTAGGGGATGTAAATTAAGTGAATAGATTAAGATTCGAAAACTTATTGTTAGGCTCTTAGGTAGGGCAGATTCAATAAATAAAAAAAAAAAAAAAAAAAAAAAAAAAAAAAACCTGCTTAAATATTAAATGCAATTAAGTTAAATGAATTACTACAATGTGGGTAACATTCGAAATGGGTTTGAAAAGGCTTTATTTCCAAGACACGTGTAGGAGGTTTATCATCTGTTTAAAAATTTATTTATAAGGTTATAGTTTGAAACTATCTTAAACAGGGCTGCCACCTTTTAAATTTAAAATTAAATACAATATATATAATAGGTTAAGTTAATTATAACAATATGAATATCATATACGGGCAAATCTAAAAAACAGGTAACCTTTGTGTTAGTTAGCTTTATCTTCACTGTTGTAAACTATATGAAGCTGGTTGCTTTTGGATATACTTCATTGGCGTATACTTGAAGCCTCAAAAAAAAATTGGACCAATTTGCTGCATAACTTTTGAATTATAGGTGTTTAAATTAAAAAAATAATGAAAACAAGTGAATTTTTTATGTAATTTTTAAAAGGGGAACAATTTATTATGTCAAATTAGCTTCGATAAACATCGAAAGAGCTTTTAAAATTATGATTATTTTTTATAAAAGTATCGGCTATTCTATGGGCTTCAGTCCACTTTTTATACCCGAGCGCACTTGTGCACAAGGGTATATTAATTTTGTTCACATAACGGTTGTTTGTAACAGCCAAAACGAATCGAGATCCATATAGACAAATGTATACATAAATGCTCAGAATGAATAGAGAAGTCGATTAAGCCATGTCTATCTGTTCGTCCATCTGTCCGTCTATCCGTCTGTCCGTCCGTCCGTGTACACGATAACTCGAGCAAAAATTTAGATATCTTAACGAAATTTGGTATGTAGGTTTCCGTTAGTCCAAGGTAGGTTGGTATTGAAAATGGGCGAAATCGGCCAGTAACCACGCCCACTTCCCATATAACGGTAATTTCCAGAAATACGAAAACTGCGATGTTTAGGTAACTACTGAAGATAATTCACTCAAAATTGATATTTACAATAATTTTCAGACGAAAAATAAGAATATTATAAATTTTTGGAAAATGGGCGTAGCTACGCCCACTTATGGTTACATGTGTATATATCTTGGTAACCGCTGCACCAATTTCTTCCAAACTTGGCACATTTGTTGACCTTGATACAGCATACTAAATGGTTGAATATTTTAAAAATTGGACAATAACCACGCCCACTTCCCATATAACGGTAATTTTCAGAGATACGAAAACTGCGATATTTTAGTAACTACTGAAGATAATTCACTCAAAATTGATATTTACAATAATTTTCAGACGAAAAATAAGAATATTATACATTTTTGGAAAATGGGCGCAGCTACGCCCACTTATGGTTACATGTGTATATATCTTGGTAACCGCTGCACTAATTTCTTCCAAACTTGGCACAGTTGTTGACCTTGATACAGCATACTAAATGGCTGAATATTTTAAAAATCGGACAATAACCACGCCTACCTCCCATATAACGGTAATTTTCCGAAATACGTAAACTGCGATATTTTAGTAACTACTGAAGATTATTCACTCAAAATTGATATTTGCAATAACTTTTAGACGAAAAATAAGAATATTATAAATTGTTTGAAAATGGGCGTAGCCACGCCCACTTATGGTTACATGTGTATATCTTGGTAACCGCTGCACCAATTTCTTCCAAACTTAGCACGGTTGTTGGCCTTGGTACAGCATACTAAATGGCCGAAAATTTTAAAAACCGGACAATAACGACGCCTACATCCCATATAACGGTAAATTAGAGAAATGCAAAATCTTCGATAAATCAGAAAATATTAAAGCTAATTTATTCAAAATTGATGCTTGCAACAATTTGTAACATCACATGGGTATGTAGGTGGCGGTAGATTCACCTAATTGCAGTTGAAGGGTCGCGGCGGGCGGAATCCTCTGGTGCCTTAGCTCTTTCGGCGTGGGGTGGGTTTTTGCCATCCCTCAACTGAGTCCACATAAACTTTAATTATTACGATTCCTAACTGAAGCTAAGTGAAAAAAAAACACAACTGGGAGCACTACCAAAAACAAAATACTATTCGAAAACAAAATTGGAGGAAGCAGACACCCTTCTAACAAACGTGCGTACATACGAGCGAGGTCTAAGGTGGCAATCGACACTCGCTTTTTTAACCCTACCCAACCATGACCTTCTAAGCCAAATGATTTGGAAGATCCCCTCATAAGAACACTGTTCCTACCTCCCTATGTCATCGCTATGTTCCCAGGAAAACTAAAAATTTTAACACATGATTTAATCGTTACAACTTCAAGCTATATTTGCATTCATTTTAAAGAAAAATATACACTAGCACTAAAGTTGTTATTGTTTTGGGATAAGCCAGATTCATTAACCGTTAAATTACACTATTTTCTTAAAAATAATTTATTTTTTTGTTTTTGTTTTTGGTTTTACATATTCTTATACAACAAATGAAAATTTAACTTCAATTAATTTGCAAAATAAAATTATCCTGAACATATTCACTAACCCCTGTATAATCTTACTGCGCAGGCCCAGTCAGATAAAGCTCTACTCAGGAAAGCTCTACACTTATGCTAAATAATTGTAGCAACTATGTCTTATCCTAACAACAATTTACTTAACAAGGGCTTTTTGTTTTTTTTTTGGAACTAATAAGTTTAAGAGCAAGCGATCACCAAAAAGACAACAATAAAAGTTTGCATGTGGTATTAATAGTGAGAGCTTTGAATCTCAGCTAGTACATATGCATCGGCATATGTATGAACATATGTACGTATGTACATACAGAAGTGGACTTGCCAATATACCCACGCATGCACATAACACGCTGGCTTATATGCACATATGTACCTGGCATACAAATTTACATAGGTAGTCTTTTTGGATCGGCTTTAAGCGAAATAGAGAAAAAAGAATGAGAAAGATTTATTGTCACTTACATGTATGTATGTTTCCTTACAGCTCCAGCGTTGTAGTTGCGATTTTCCCCGATGCTAGGGTGGCTACTAAAGTGCTTGCTCAAAAAATTTTAACTTTTTCTCGTTTCGCTTAAGTGACTTAATATGAATTGCACTTAGGGTTAGAGTTAATTTCACTTTCTATTTTCTTATAATTTAATATTTTAAACTTTCGACACTTTCATTAATTTTTCATGATTTATTTATTTTCTCACGATAGAAATTCTAGGAATTAATTATTTTTCTTCAGGTTTTTTTAGAAATAAACGATCAATCTGGGCTTGCTAACTAGTTATTGAGAAATTTTTATATATTTTTTTTTCTTTTTTTTAATTCACGCACTTCTCGAACTTTAATTCTTAAACACTAAACCCTACGTTTGTTTAACTTTTAAGATTTTATGATTTTTCTTTTTTTTTTTTTGCTATATGGGTAAAGCAAAAACAACACTACTTTCATGCATCGAAACACTAGTTTTCCGCGATTTCCTACGGGATTATTTGCGCTTGTTTCGGGGTCAGGCACTCGCTAGGGAAACTGGAGTGGTAGCTCCACGGGCGGTGATTAGGTACAGCGGACTCCGCCAGTTCGGGTAACTAAAGTTGCGGGCGCTCCAAGTTTCCTTCAACCCGAGTGCACTAGTTGCGGAGGTCGAGTGGCCGAAAGAGACGGTCACCAAATGCCGTGGGGTATGCAAAAAGGGTATCCCACACTAAGGTGCAAGAAATGGGGCAGTGGATAGGTAGCTCGTTTTGCTACAGAAAAGCCACTGGGGGAGCTGACTCCACTGTCTGGATTTACGTCCACCGGATGTACTGGTTTTTTTTTTTTTTTGTTGGGTGGGGAAAAACTCGCAATAAATTCTTGAAAGGATCTATTTCGTAAGTAGATTCCTTTGTTCCAAAATAAAATAAAAGACACTTTGCGCGAAACTATTGTCGATTCAAATTAATGTTACTCGTGTTGGCGTAACTGTGATCCATCAGCAAAAAGACTGAGCCTAACCACATGGGAGCTTATATATTGGCGTTTTCCAATTCTGGATGTTTCTTTGGAAAATAACCATTGCTCTTCATGCATTTTCAATGCAGTTAGAAGTAGAATTTTCTCTAAGCTCGAGAACCAAATTTTGAGTAGCTCGAAATGAGTACGAGTTCAAGCTCGGCTTCGAACTCACTTTATCGCAAGCGACATCTAGTTTCGAAAATAGTATGCGATAAAGCTCCGACAAAAAGCTAAGTATGTACACTGAGAGAAAAGCAACGACCATTACAAATTCTTTACCAAGAAATACGTTTATGGTAAAATTTTGGAAAATGGGCGTGGCACCGGCCACTTATGATTACATATGTGTATATCGGTAACCGTTATACCAATTTGTACCAAACTCGGTATTTTTATTTTCCTTGCCACATAAAAGCAAAACGTTGAAAATTATTGAAATCGGACTAAAATTACGGCCGCTTTAGATATAACGGTAAATTTCAGAAATGCTTGAAGCTGGAATATTTCGAAACTTAAGGACGCTAATTTACTCAAAATTGATACACCCCGTCTTGCTATCTAGCGGAAGCTTTCGGAAAGGTGAAAAAACATATATTTAATACTTGCGCCGGGTAGTTAATGTTCGACTCCGCCCGAACTTAGACTTTCTTACTTGTTTTTAATTGGCTTTTAAATTTCGCAAAACTATTTTTTACCACAGTTATTTCATTCTTGGAACAATTTTCCGACTTCAGTTCTTGTTTTTGGGCCGCATCTATCTTTGCATTCATTGAAGAAATATTGCAGCATTCGGAAACTCGTAAAATTTCTCCGCGAACTATGAACTTGACACACTGCGGATTTTTATTAAAACTAGAGTATCTTCGTGTTTAAAGCATTTTTAAAGGCACACGCGGTAGCAAATAAATATCTGATATTTGAGTGTTTAAGCCGTTTGTATTTTATATACTGAAAATAATGAATGTCAAAAGTGTTTTATGCAATGCCTAATGTTTTTGATGTAATCAATTCGCGAATTTTCGAGCCTACTCTGTATTAAAAAAATTCTTAGGATCTTATTGCCTTAAAAACTGAGTATTCAAAAACTTCTTACGATTTTATTGCCTTAAAAACTTATTTGCATATTTTTACTAGAACTTACCGTCAAGCAGAGATTTTTTTTTCAACTTTAAGGATGTTTATGCGTACTTTCGTTAAAATAATTTATGTTGTATAATTATGAGTTTCGCTATTTGAGTATAAAATTTCAAGTTAATATGTATTACCACTGTATTGTTTAATTGTCTGTACTTTTTATTATGAGTTTTAGTCTTACTTTGTTATAAGTTTTAGTTTAAGTAACAATTATTACCTTGTTATATCCTTCTGGTTGTACTATAAAAGATATCAGATCTTATTGTACTAATGCTTTAGCAAATAAAATGAAATGAAATGAAATGTACTGACAACTATGTATTTTCTCCTCTGTAACTCTCCAAACTTTTCAATTCAACCCATCTTTAGCAATCCCCCCCTCCTTTCCCCCTTTACTTTGTTGGGGTCATGGCTTGCCTATCACCCCCCTTTACTTATTGAATACTTTTGAAGAAAACTGGTACAGTACTGCAGCAGTATTTTCGGTTTATTTTTCGGCAGTAGTAAGTATTTCCAACGGCCACTGCATAGAAAACGCACATTTTCAGCAGGTTTTTTTTTTGTTTCCAAACTACGAATTGTCAAGCATAACAACCAAGCAAGAATCTCAGCGCCGTTAAGTGGTGTTACATAACTTTATGACTGTAGTTTATTCCTCAAATCCATTAAAATTATCAAAAATACGATATTTTTCCTAGTCGCTCTGCCAGTACCAGTTCATATTATATTTGTATTAAACTATGTGGATTATATGGTATTTACCTACCTTACAATTGTCCAATTTAATATAATTTAAAAAATTAACACACGATTTAAAGCAGTTCTTTACCACTGCGGCTTGTATTAAACACATCTAAAAACCAAATAATCAATTATCAACACGGTACTTTGACAGCGCGGTGCGAACGAATGAAAACAAAAAGGGATTAAAAAATAACGAAATCTAGTCAAGAATTATATTCTCGTCACCCTATATTCAGTTATAAAAGAAAAATGTGCGTTTTTAAAATTCGACTTTCGGCCGCCTAAATCGGCCAAATACCCCTCTGTGCGACGATTGTATTTTTATGAGAAGCTTTTTTCATGGCATAAATACACTCGTAGGTTTGCCATTGCCTGCCGACCGCTATTAGAAAAAAAACCTTTTTTGTTTTACATTTGTTGATGTAAAGTTGAACCCTGCTTGAACCCAGGCCCTGCAGAATGGTAGCGCGCACTACTAACCCCTACACCACAGCGGCCGCCTAAAACAATTAAGCGAGGAAATTTATGGTATATCACTTCGATTCCACATATTTTTAACCAGTTATGCGGGGACCACAATTAACCCGGTTCAATTATGCGGGGAAATTTCTATGTATTTATTTGGCAGTATTTTTTTTACCGATAACTCTTGTGTAGTATTTTATTGACCCTGTGGAGGGAAATATGCATAAGAATTTGCCATCATTTAGTGTAAGATAATAATATTAAAAAATATTTTAAGATCTCAAATATTTAAGATCTCTTTTCAGAGATAGTAGTCGAGAGATCTAGGTTTACTTTAACCCAGGAAGGTCCTATCATCTATTGTTTCTGTGCCAGAGCTTCTAAATTATTGCAAAAACGGCGATTTTTTGGCACTTTGACGTCGTTTTTTCAAAATCTGGAGCTGATGGAAGTTTTAACATTTGCCGTACCAAATCTTTTTATATTTTTGTTGGGCTGTGTTATTCATAAAAAAATAGCAAAAATCCCAATTCCTGTTTTTTCTATAAAAATTATTCCTTGTGTGGTCTATAACACCCTTCGCTCACCTATTTAGTTATAGTTTTGGAAAATAATTCAATGAATATCATCATGCATGTGCAGTAGACTGCGGTTTATTTTGCAACTTTGTCCTACAAAGCAAGAAATCCAGAGAGGTTCATTTAGTCATAAAAACGTGACCTGCGAGAAATTTTTTAAATCGGATAAGGGAAAGACGTGACGGGCATTTCCCTAAAGTTCAGAAAATTCATGGAATAGAAGCGGTTAATATTTTTCCTATAAGTCTGTGGGAAATTTAATATATTTTAATGGTACTAGATGGAGTTTTGTCCCCCGATTTCAAAAATAGCTACAGTATTTTAAAACTTCCCATTCTTTTAAAGTTATTGAGGTTTTTTTGGGAAAAAGCCGTGAAGCCTTTTGAAAAATTCATATGGCGTCTCAAATATGGTATCTGAACTAACCGTAAATTAGATTTTGCTTTACAAGAAAGCATTTGGCATTTGACTATGCTACGCATTTTTATCAAAAATTATTGAAAAATAGCGAAAACCGTGACAATGCAAACATTTTTCGCATGTTCTGCTAATTATTTACAACTAGCAAATACCTTTTGCATCAAAGTTAAGGCAAACCGTATTGAAACTCTAATGGGAAAACCTCTTCAGGGAAAAATTTTGTCTTTATTAGTATCCATAATTCAGTTGGCCGGCCATTTTAACCCTAGTACATATGTATGTACATATAATGTGTTGTAATCGATTGGTAATAATAAGAAAAGTCAAGACCTATCTTCACAAATCAGTGCCATATCAGTTCAGTATCATCGCCAATCAGCATCGATCAGTGATACCGATTTACGCACATCCGTAGTAAATCGTCCGGTACTTTCAGTAAAATTAAGTTCATTGAAACCAAGGTAACCAGTTTCCTCTCTAAATGTATGCAAATTTGCACACCGTGTTAACCAATTTAAATACTGCTTTTTAACTTTTACTTACCATACGTGTAGCGTAGAACAAATTTGAAATTTGTTTGTAGAATTCTAAACAGGTAAGGCCAAATTCACAGTGCGTAGTTAGCTCAGAATCGGCAGTTAACTTCTGATTTTCAGTACAGCACTGTGAATTTGGCCCTTCTTCTTCTTCTTTTTTGGCGCTGTAACCGCCTAAGCGATTTTGGCCGAGTTCAGCAAAGCACGCCAGTCGTTTCTCCTCTGTGCCAACTGACGCCAATTGGAAACGCCAAGTGAAGCCAAGTCCTTCTCCACCTGATCTTTCCATCGCAGTGGGGGCCTCCCTCTTCCTCTGCTACCACCAGCGGGTTCCGAGTTGAATACTTTCAGAGCTGGAGCGTCGGTGTCCATTCGAACGACATGACCAAGCCAGCGGACCCGCTGTATTTTAATTCGCTGCACTATGTCCATATCGTTGTAAAGCTCATACAGCTCATCGTTCCTTCGTCTGCGGTACTCGCCGTCGCCAACGCGTAAAGGACCGTAAATCTTCCGCAAAATCTTTCTCTCAAACACCCCAAGAGCCGCCTCATCGGATGTTGTCATTGTCCATGCTTCTGCGCCATATACCAGCACGGGCATGATGAGTGACTTATAGAGCGTGGTTTTCGTACGTCGAGAGAGGACTTTACTCCTGAATTGCCTACTCAGTCCAAAGTAGCACTTGTTGGCAAGAGTGATTCTACGTTGGATTTCAATGCTGACATTATTATCGGTGTTAATGCTGGTTCCCAAGTAAACGAAATTCTCTACTTTCTCGAAATTGTAACTGTCAACAGTGACGTGGGTGCCAAGGCGCGAATGTGCTGACTGTTTGTTTGATGACAGGAGATACTTCGTCTTGTCCTCGTTTACCACCAGACCCATGCGCTTTGCTTCCCTATCCAACTTGGAAAAGGCAGAACAGACTTCGCGGTTTTTGTTACCGATGATGTCGATGTCATCGGCATAAGCCAGCAATTGCACGCTCTTGTAGTAAATTGTTCCTGAGCGGTTCAGTTCTGCAGCTCTTATTATCTTCTTCAATATCAGATTAAAGAAGTCACATGAAAGGGAGTCGCCCTGTCTGAAACCCCGTTTTGTGGCGAACGGCTCGGAGAGGTCTTTTCCAATTCTGACGGAGCTGGTGGTATTGCTCAACGTCATTTTACACAGCCGTATGAGTTTTGAGGGGATGCCAAATTCAGACATAGCGGCGTATAGGCAACTCCTTTTAGTGCTGTCAAAAGCGGCTTTAAAGTCGACAAATAGGTGGTGAGTGTCGATCCTTTTCTCGCGGGTCTTTTCCAAGATTTGGCGTATTGTGAATACCTGGTCTATGGTGGATTTGCCAGGTCTAAAGCCACACTGATAAGGCCCAATCAGTTCATTGACGGTGGGCTTCAGTCTTTCGCACAATACGCTCGATAAGACCTTGTAACCTATGCTTAGAAGGCTGATCCCGCGGTAGTTGGCGCGAATGGCGGGGTCACCTTTCTTGTGGATTGGGCAGAGCACACTTAAATTCCAGTCGTCGGGCATGCGTTCATCTGACCATATTCTGCACAAGAGTTGATGCATGCACCTTATCAACTCCTCGCCGCCGTACTTGAATAGCTCAGCTGGCAGGCTGTCAGCTCCAGCGGCTTTGTTGTTTTTCAGCCGCGTTATTGCTATACGTACCTCGTCATAGTCAGGCGGTGGAACGTCGACTCCGTCATCATCGACTGCGGGCTCGGGTTCTTCTTCTCCACAACTTTCTGTGCTGCTGCCATTTAGTAGGGCGGAAAAGTGTTCCCTCCATAATTTAAGTACGCTCTGGACATCAGTTACTAGGTCGCCATTATTGTTCTTACAGGAGTGCGCCCCGGTCTTTAAACCTTCCGTAAGTCGCCTAACTCTCTGGTAAAATTTTCGGGCATTCCTCCTGTCGGCCAGCATTTCAAGCTCTTCGCACTCACGTATTTCTGCCTCTCTCTTCTTGTTGCGGCAAATACGTCTCGCTTCCCTCTTCAGATCCCTATAGCGGTCCCACATAGCGCGCGTTGCGCCCGATCGCAGCGTGGCCCTGTAGGCGGCATCTTTTTTCTCTGCAGCTTCCTGACACTCCTCATCGTACCAGTTGTTCTTTCGGGCTCGCTGAGATCCGACTACTTCTTCGGCGGCGGTACTTAATGAGCGGGAAATGTGGTTCCACTGCTCGCATATGTCGGTTTGTTGAAGAGTGCTCTCTGAGAGCAGGTGTGAGAATTTGGCCCTTAGGGCCGTCTATTTAACTATTTTAAAGTATAGTTAAATCATTAGTCAAACTTAAATACAAAAATTTCTATAGAATTTTCTTAGTGCTTACAATTACACAGTTTACGCATAAAATCTTTGTCGCGTAGAGCAAAATTACACATAAAATGTACTTAATTTTTATTTTTAGTAGGGAATGTATTTTTGCGTTAAAAACGTTTGCAATTCTGAACACTTCATGTGTATATTTTAAACATATCATGTTCAAAAATCCAGTTTTGAACATCTTATGTGTATACTTACACAGATTTTGTTTGAAAATAAACACATTTCAGTAACAGTTTTCTTCTTCTTCTTTTTTGGCGCTGTAACCGCCTAAGCGATTTTGGC
>NW_023458612.1:195606-250623 GCF_013731165.1 Rhagoletis pomonella | reverse complement strand
CTATAGCGGTCCCACATAGCGCGCGTTGCGCCCGAACGCAGCGTGGCACTGTAGGCGGCATCTTTTTTCTCTGCAGCTTCCTGACACTCCTCATCGTACCAGTTGTTCTTTCGGGCTCGCTGAAATCCGACTACTTCTTCGGCGGCGGTACTTAATGAGCGGGAAATGTGGTTCCACTGCTCGCATATGTCGGTTTGTTGAAGAGTGCTCTCTGAGAGCAGGTGTGAGATTCGAGTAGCGAAAGCGCTGGCTGTCTGTTGTGAATGCAGCTTTTCGACGTTAAGCTTTCCTTGCATATTTGGGCGCACATTTTTTGCTGCACAGAGGCGGGTGCGTATCTTGGCTGCAACAAGATAGTGGTCCGAGTCGATGTTTGGGCCTCGGAGTGTGCGTACGTCTAAAACACTGGAAGCGTGCCTTCCGTCTATCACAACATGATCGACTTGGTTTCTCGTTTTTCGATCCGGAGACAGCCAGGTAGCTTGACGGATCTTTTTATTCTTGAACCTAGTACTGCATACTACCATGTTTCGGGCCCCGGCGAAGTCGATCAGGCTCAATCCGTTGTCGGACGTTTCGTCGTGGAGGCTGCATTTTCCGACGGTGGTTCCAAAGATCCCTTCTTTGCCCACCCTGGCATTGAAGTCGCCAAGCACGATTTTGATATCATGACGGGGGCAGCGCTCGTACGTGCGCTCCAAGCGCTCATAGAAGTGATCCTTGGATGCCTCATCCTTCTCTTCCGTCGGGGCATGGGCGCAGATGAGCGAGATGTTGAAGAATCTCGCTTTGATACGGATTGTGGCTAGACGCTCGTCCACCGGGGTGAACGACAGTACTCGGCGACGGAGTCTCTCTCCCACCACAAATCCAACTCCGAACTTGCGCTCCTTTACATGGCAGCTGTAGTAGACGTCGCAAGGCCCCAGACATTGTTTGCCTTGCCCCGTCCAACGCATTTCTTGGATGGCGGTGATGTCAGCTTTTGTCCTTACGAGGACATCAACCAGCCGATTTTTGTACATATATTGTGTTTATTAAATTATGAGTTAGACTTTTATATCAAGGAATGAAACCGATTCAAAATAACGTTCCGGTTTGGGTTTCGGTTTTGCCAAGTGTTTCGGTTTCGGTTTTGGTTTCGTTCTTCAAAATTTATTTCGGTTTTGGTTTCGGTTTCGTTCCGGTTTCGGTTTTTCACAGAAATTTTGTTGATATTATTTAAATCACAATGTCTTAAACGTTGAGGAAAGAAAATCGAAAATTACAGTTTACTGATAATATCAACACTATGTTCTTTCCCTAACAGTCCGGACCGGATTTGGTAATTAGAGAATAAGAGAAACATTTTCTTTCAAAAATGGAACAAAGTTCAGAAGTACGGAAACGCAAAAACCCACATTTCGTGCCCACGAGTCGAGAAACAGCTGATTCACGTTGTTCTTGTTTTTGTCACTTATACCATGTTCTGACCGACATCGGAAACCTGTTTTCGTTGCTAAAACTGGTTTTCGACCTAAAACTTGTGTTTTCGTCCATATAAAATCTGTTAAAAGAAAACCAGTTTTCGCTGAAAACTACTTGAAAACTCACTTTCCACTCATTCCAATCGGTGTCTTCACTAGTTTTTTTCGATTATTTATCGAAGTGGAAGTCATATTTTATCATCTTTAATACGCCATTTCGGATTTATTGTTAATTGCCTGGCCAAAGCAAAATAAGAATGAAAGTTAAAGGTTGTAAATGAAAAGAAAATGAAGGAAAAATGTTTTGGTTGTCGGTCAGAACATGGTATTAAATGCAAACACTTGGAAATTGAATTTTGGTTTCACAAATTTGATTTTAAGTGCATAGATTGAAAATACATCAACAGGCCATTCACTTTTCCTTAAAAGCACCAAGTAAATGCAGGCAACATGTAAACACAATACAGCTGATATGCACTTTGACACTTTATCCATTTTTACTCGGAGGAAATTTCGGGCTGTTTCGGGCAGGAAGAAGAATACACTTACGATCGCATACGCTCGAATTTTCGCTCTCGATTACCCATTTTGTTGAGTACAGGCATGATTTCTGGGCTATTTTGGGCACACGCGGGATCTCGCATTGCGTACGGGAAAGAAACTACTTAAATATAATTAATCGATTATCGATTCACAACAACAAAGTCATCAGCAGATTTTTGCGAAAAGTTACCTTGCCATACTTATTTACTACTTAACAAGAATTTTAGCAAAATGTTGCTGATTTTGGTTAAATAAATCATTTATTTCAAAGAAATTTGTATTTATTATTTTTGTAAATTTCTGGAAACCGATTGAAACCTGTGATTGAAATGGTTTCGGTATCGTTCCTTTTCAGGTCAAGATAACGGTTACGGTTTCGGTTTCGGTTTTGAAAAACGAAACGGTTTTAAACCGTTACGGTTTCGGTTTGGGTTTCGGTTTCATTCCTTGTTTTATATAAAATCAATCAAAAAATAATCAATGAAAAGAATAGGCGAAACTGGTGAAAATGTATGTAGGTACATACATATGTGTGTAGAAATGTCAGAATAGCTATATTTCGGTGTGTTTCCCCTCCGTAATTGGAATTGTGTAATTTTACTATGAATTTATGTAGATGTCTAAGGAATCCTTCGTAAAAGTGATTTCCTGTAATAATTTAGTTAATTAATAATTATTATATTACTTCAGTGTATTTTAATAATATTATTTCTAAAAATATATTGCTCTTAAAACGCCTTGAAAGAAACTTAATTTTGTGGCACTTTCATCTTCTTTTCGGCACTATTTTTGAAGACCATTAGGCCCATTTTGAAATTTGAAACTCCATCCCTGATATATACATATATACATCATTGATTTGCTGTTGTTTGTGCATGCCACTACAGCAGAGGTTGCCAAAACTCACACAATCATATATTTAAATTTTGCTAAATGAGAAGAAAATGAAGAGAATAAGTCGCTCACGCGTCTGATGCAAACAGTGTTGTCAACGATTTCGAGTTGCAAATGATAAAAAAAGGGATTTTTTTTATCATGTAAATAGTGTGAAAGGTAGAGAATATATTAAAGAATTAACCTTTTAATATAGTTTAATTCACTTTCATTGCTTGCTTAGATTTTTTATTATAATTAAAATTAAAATTAAAGCAAATAGTTGAATTTATTTGTATTAATCTTCTTGTTTTGGAATAAAAGAAAAGGGATATTTTAGCATCATCTTAAATACATCTTTTTATTTATGTGCATATCTGTGTAATAATTTATTAATTCAATATTTGGGAGTAAGGGGAAATGGCGCTATAATGGTGGTTAACAAAAATATTTGTCGCCCGTGCGACTTCTTCATGGCACACCAAACATTGTGCCCTCCCTTTCCATTAATAGTGAGTAAAAAATCTACATCAGAATAAAATCTATATCAGAATCCATGTTAAACATTTTTACCGTGTCTTGCAGCGACTTCACATCGATTGAGCACGATCACAGCAAAACCAAGAATGATAGAATACAAGATTGCGCCAATGAGAGAGGATTTTTGAGCGTAATTTTTGCGTGACGTCATCTTGGTGCAATTTCGAGAGAGAAATGCCAAAACGCATATAGTAATATGTAAACAATGCAGAAAAATTTGTTAGTTTTAATATTACATGGCCCAATTTTGCAGGAATCAATAAATATACAAAGATTGATTAATTAGGAACAGTAGCAATAATTTTGGACATGTAGCATGTGACATGAAAAAAATTGATGTATTAACAGTGTTTGCAATTTCATGTAGGTCAAAAAAAAGGTGTACAGTAAAGTGAGTTTTTGGACTCGACCTAAAGCCATGTAGAGTGCATATTTATATTTGTGGACGGTAGCCAACCACCATAAACTCCACAGCTTTGATTTGACGACTTTTGTACCATCTCCGAGAGGATGCATGCGTGTGGCTTCTTTGGAAACAAATATTCTATCTAAGTAAAACATAATTTAAGCTGAACTTTTAAATGTATAATAATTTGGACACTGTTTTGTATTAGGTACGTAACAGCGCGGTAAGATGCCGCTTGAATTAGCGCCTGGCGACCTTATCCACTGGTTCATTACCTCATACCAGCACTAAAAAGAGTCAGGTACTAACAAAAAAGTAGGTAGTGAATTTCATGTATCTATTTACATAGCTCGATTTGGTGTTTAATGCATCTCCTCGCCGGCAGAACTGCTACCACTTTTTCGCCAGATTTGCGTCCGTAAAAAACGAAAAAAAAAAATTTTATATCGCACGCTTTCCATTTGTTTTCACTATTACACTTACACGCACACTTCATTTTGCTTTGTAATGTCTCAATAATTGTTTAAAACCACGCAGAAATATTAACGCACAAATATTAAAATTGTTATTTGGTTTTTTCATATGCTCACAATCAACAATTGCACCAAGATGACGTCACGCACACAGCTGATTCTGTCAAAATCACAAAGAGCGGATTACCGGTACCGCGATTGGCGCAATCTCTATTTCTCTCAATCGTGCAGCAAGACCATAATCGTCGGCATTACTGGTTCATAGAGTATGCCCATGTACAGGCATGGGCAGAGACTTAGCAGGTGCTAAAAGAACGTAAGCATCGCGTGTACGTATACAAGCGAGAGCGTAACGATGAGAACGCGACAGCATGAAAATGCCCTGCGAAAAATTGTGCGACTAATCTCTAAAGAGAGTATTCCGAGATTACTCTCAATCGGGTACAATTGGGCATTAATTAGACCCAACTAGTCTCATAAGGGTACTAATGGAGGTCAATTAGTCTCGACTCATCCCTTATGGGTATAATTGGAGATCAATTAGTCCCCAACTCATCTCTAACGGGTACTATTAACGATTTAATGATATGTACGCACTTAGTCAATGAAATTTCATGTGCGGCGTTGGCACGCAGAGTATTCGCCTAACAAAACTGAGCACCCCGGTTCGAATCTCAGCTGGCGCAAATTTTTATCTTTATTTTTTAAAAGTGACTAGTCGCTTTTTATACCCTTTCGGGTATAAAGGGGAACAATTAGTCTCTTCATAGGACATGCTCTAACAAAAGCGGTCAGTTCATTCCATATAAAGAGGTCAAAAGTGGTATTAGTCGCATGATTCTTTTGCGATTGCTCCCGGAGTCATCCCGGAATAGTCAAATTTTTTGCAGGGTGAATTGTACACACTAACACATTCTCACTTTTAGCTCACGCTTGTTTGGTGGCTTGCCCACCTCTGCTCACGTATGTGTGAAAGCAGCGCAGTTTTTCTCGTGTACGTGTGAAAGCAGAAGAGAAAAATTTGACACGCGCGCCTATGAAATGGCCGCCTTTGCACTACAGCGTTGGAAAATTGGAATTCGGCTAGACAGAGGCAGGATTGCCATAAAATACAGGGCTAAATTACTTTACCATATCAATTCTAATTTGAACATACTTATGTACATATGTATACATGTATTAAAATCTAATTGGATTGATTGAATGTTGATGTGTTAACTAACATTGTTGAGTTCTTTTTTTTTGTGCAGAACTTGCATGAAGCGAAACAGACATTTCTTTGCTGTTACTTATTTTGTATGCTACTACAGCAATGTAAAATTAGGTTTCTGCTGCGCAGCCCTAGTTTTTTTTTCCACGAACTTCATCTAGGAAAAAAAGGAAAAGCTTAAGATCAATGTATGTATTAGAGGGCTGCATGAATGCATTCAAAACGGCATATGAACTATTCATATACAAAACGAATGAATGAATTTGGCTTCAAATTGTTTTTAAATTTGAGTGAATACCTGTTCTGATATGTGTGTCGTCATAACAATATTCAAAATATAGCCCCCATTCCGATTGTCGGAACGACAGTCGTTCGTCGAAATTTGAGATTTTCATTGGCATTATGATGCAACCAATGACATAATCTACTACAAATTTGTATTCCTATCATCCTTTCGAAATGAAGAAGTGTTGAAAATGTGTTAAAATCTGTCGTTAGTGTTTTTATTTACGACATAATTCAACGAACGACTGTCGATGCGAACGCCTTGAATTGAAATAAATGACAATTTTTTTATGAATATCCAAAAATATTTTTTTCTATGTATGTAGTACATATATCGACGATAGGTATGTATACACATGCGCTCCTATTACAATTTACCTTCATACATATGTTGCAAAATAACAAAAGGACATCGGTTAAGAATTCAATCGTTTTAATACACGTTTTTACTTATATTTCAATATTTGTATGCAGAAACAATATTTTATTTATATTATCTGGATTTTTAGCAATAGTACAATGTTTTTCAGTGATAGGATATCTGGCGTCTGAGAAGACTCTTTCCGAAGCCGCACTGCTTGCTGGTACGCAAAAAATGTTACTGCCCATTTCGTTATAAGAGTAATACTCTCCTGTTTCGTTTCCACGCTGACATCTATTTGAGCAACATTTTTAACGTTATGGCAATTCATCACATAGCATTTTTATTTAAGAATATTTGATGTGCTGCCCGTAAACTTATAAATGTTCAAGCAATTTCTGGAAGCAACATAATCGCGCACGTATTCTCCATTACTATTTTTAATTTTTGCAAATATCTCCCAAACGTTGCAACGTCCTCTTTTTTCATTAAAAATTTATTCGCCACTGATAAGATTTTCTTTAATATCAGTAGTTGGTGGTGCTGCAGCTCCCGAATCCTATGATACAAATTTTTCAACTATTATCATAAGAAATTGTTTACAATATATTTGAATATACTTACATATTTACATTTTCTTCAAAACTTTCCATATATTTTTGCTGCTCGAACTGAATTATAAAACTATCGCAAACTTGGTTTGAATTTAATAAATGTTTTTCATTTATTCATTCAAATTCTTTTTTATTTGATTCAAGGCGAATTTATATAAGGTGGTGTTGTTTAATCAGCTGTGAGTAGCGTTTGATTGTCAAAATTTTATATTTTGCTAGTGAGTGAGTGAAAACGTGAGAGTGTTTGCATTTTCTGTCGCCCTTTTTCATTCGGAGAAGATAAGCTGAGATTTGACAATGACCAGCTAAAAGCAAAAACAAAATACAAGTAATTGTTGTATTTGTTGAATCGATACCACCTTATTTGAATTCGCCTTGATTTGATTGTAGAAACATGAAAACTCAATGCTACTAGTCGGTTAAGAAATTCAAATTGTACAGCTTTTTCTACTTTAAATGAAAAGTGAAACCTAATATTGCAGGCGTGAGCTTTTTACGCACGCACGCAAGTTTTTCACATTGGGTAAACCGAAATAAATTTTCGTGCGTGATTTTTCAGAGTTGCATTTCTGTCAAATTTCCATAAGCTTGTTGACGTTTGTTTGACGTTTATAAAAAACGCGGTAATTTGTTACATTTTCATCAAAAGCATAAAAACAATTCGTTATCGTTTTTGCTGAATAGCAAGTTTTTATTAAGTTCAAAGCATTTGTAAAATGAGCATGTATCTTAGAACCCATAGACGTAGGGGAGTCCGGGAACTTTTTCAAAGCCGGGATGAGTTTGGCTTTCAGACTACTGGATTCAATATACTAGTTGAGAAAATCCAGAGTTTTCAAGTCTGCGAGGATGACCCACGACAATTTCAAAGTGTTATTGCAGTTACTAAAACCGTTTTTGTGCAAAGGCTTCCGAAGACTAGAAATTGATTCTGAGCAAAGACTTTTTGTTACGCTTTAGTTAGTAAATATTAAATGTTTTAGGCTTTATAATTCTAATATGGTCCTGTTTCCAATTTTTTGGCTCAAGGGTGTTCCATGCACAGCATTGCCTTGTAATTTAGAATTGGAATAGAAACCGCGCGATGTGTGGTTTTGGAAACATGCGATACTATATGGAAACGATTATCGCAGTTTTACGTCAGCGTTCCTACTCAAGAAGAGTGGACACAAGTTGCTGAGAAGTTCCAGCAAGATACTGGGCTGCCTAATTGCGTCGGAGCTTTGGATGGAAAGCATATTCGCATTGTAGGCCCAATAATAGCGGTTCAGAGTATTTCAGTTATTAGAAATACTTTAGTTTTGTAAGAAAATTAAACAGTTTAGTATTCATATACATATCTACTTTTTAATAATCCTCATTTAAAAGTTCTGTTGGCGGTTTGCGATAGTAAGTATACTTTGGTCGATGTTGGTGCTTTTGGCAATCATAGCGATGGAGGTGTTTTTAGAAACTCAGAAATGGGAAACAAAATTTTAAACAATGAGCTGAACATCCCACCTTCAACAAATTTACCTTCTACACAAACAATGTTCCATATTATTTGGTAGCTGACGCGGCATTTCCGTTAAAACCAAATATTATGAAGCCTTTTACCCGAAATCTGACAGCGGAAAAAGAAAGACATAATAAATTTATATCTCGGGCGCGTATAAGGATCGAAATCGCTTTTGGTTAGAAAAATTACTCAATTTAAATTCGTTCAACTTCCCAAAGCTCTAGATTATAATTTTTTTAGGTATATTAACGGCAAAGTGGAGAATTTTTCATAGGCCCATTCACTTTCAGCCACCTAATGCTAAGAAGGTAATAAAATGTATGTAATCAACATATTTATATCTTTTTCTATAGGTTGTGCTAGCTACAATTGTACTCCACAATTTTTTACGCCCCCAAAATTGTTATCAGGTAAATGGAGACCAATCTACTATAAACTTTAGTAGTATCGACCGAACTAATTTGCAAATTGCTAACTCTTCAACACAACAATCACTGCAAAACAGATTGGAACTATCAAATTACCTAAAAACAAATTAACTGTTTAATTATTCGGTTGTTATTAAAATAAATTGGATTATTTTCGTCTAATTTTAGTTTACTTTTTATTTAACTATCTATCTATCGGATCTATAGTGAATCTGTACTAGAAACTTTATTTTATAGTTGGTGGCAATTTCAAAATGGGTCCGTATCATTGTTAACAGAAATCCAAACCTTAAAAGCCAATTTCACGAAAGCAATTTAAGTGAAAAATGATTTTTTTCTGTCAGGTTCCATATTAAATTCAAATAAAAAGATAAGTTTTCACTTAAATTGGTTTCATGAAACTCCATGGGAATGGGATTGATTTCATATACCTCCACACCAAGTTCCAGTACTCTACCATAAATTTCCAGAGATGTACTTGAAACCGTATATTTATGTATTAACATAAATGCATTTTCCAATGCAATTATCACACATTTCATTTTCGATAAAGTTTTGGGTTTCATTTTTAGGCATTCTTGTTTATTGCCATTGCAAAAGCTAAGTGAACTGGAAATTGAATTCTCTCAAATTCGAAAGGCATATCAGAAGGAATTAAAAGGGTCATGTGACTTGTGGTTCCGAAGTTATGGCTGATGGAAAACTCCACGCTTATGTTATGTTACTATAAGCACCTACCATAGATTTATCTCCATACCAAATTTCAAGTTCATGTGACTTATTGTTCCGAAGTTATAGCGATACAAAATTTCACGCCTTTGGGATGTGCCACACCCCCTTTTATGAGCTTAGTAAAAGGACCTACCATAGACATGTCTTCGGTCAAAATTTCAAGCTCTTTTGACTTATGGTTCCAAAGTTATAGCTGATTAAAAATTTTGCAGGCCAATGGGAGGTGCCTCGCCCCCTTGCAAAGTTGACAACATATTTGCAAATAAAACCATAGCTATAACCTCCCCGGGGTAAAAACAAATAAGTGTGCAAAGTCTTGTGCGAATCCGTGTCGTGGTTCGAAAGTTATTAAGGTAATAAACAAACAGACATTCACATTTATATATATTTATTTATTATTTATATATATAAATTTGCATTTCAGTTTTAAACTAAAAATAAAAGTGTAAATTAAAACTGAAATGCAAATCTATCTTCTTATCTTATATATCATATATATGTATATATAAAATAAGTTAAGAAGATATGTATACCTGAATTCGAGAAAAAATGCTTTAAAGATTTGTATTGTAATGTTAACCTTATGGGGAAACAAAAATATTTTCATCTATAACTTTTTAAATAGCCTAGGTAGCGAGATGGGTGTTTCACATACACATGGAATAGTAGTTGCAGAAGACGATAGCGTATATAACTCAATTATTTCTTTAGTCGACTTAGGCGGTTATTGCTTATGACCACAGATATATAGAAGATAAGATAAGAAGATAAATTTGCATTTCAGTTTTAATTTACACTTTTATTTTTTAGTTTATTTGCGATCAATTGTAGAATATCTACTTGCATCTCGTCCTTTTCTTCTGGAGAAAAAACGAATGAATTTACTTCGCAGTAAGGCGAAGAAAGATTCATCTTCCTGCCCACCCTCTACACTGTCGTACTTAAGCTGCATTTTAACGAGTACGTCCTCAAAGAAGTCGTCGTGTTTTTTCTTCTTCGCCGACGTTTCGCGCTATGGTACTGGATCCTCCTCGTCTTCCAAATGCTCCACGTTTGTACATGTACTGAAAATAAACTCAATAATTTGCATAAATAAACGTTAAAAGTTATCTGAAATGTATGTTAATATAAGCCATTAACGGTACGCTTTAGTTATTTATACAATGATTTTGGGTTGTTGCGTCCAAACGCGTGACCGAATCTAAAAACTTTAACATACATGTATAGTCAAAGGATTAGGCTTTAATTTTAAAAAAAGATTTCAAATTTCTGAGCGCTAATTTATCAATAAAATCGATTTGAAATACATATGCTTTTTTTGGTAAATTTCGATGTGGGTTCTGCCGGAGTTAAACTGATGGGGGTTATTTTTTCTCAATGCGGCCTAGGGCCGCCAATATGGAACGTTTTCTGCATAAAAGTCTGTTGGTGGAATAACCCGAGTTTATATTTTCTACGTCGAAATGCTAATTTTACAACATTTTCATATAGGTCCTCGGTAGTCTGTAGAGGGAAAAACTGAATTTTCTTGAAGCTTGGACTGTGCTCTTTCTAATGGGTGGGGGTTTTAGGTGCCAAATCCCCTCCCCCTCCGCTCCACACCACAAACTCAATGTACAAATAACTAAACTTTTCCCGCCATTAGTTCCGATACTGCTTATACATAATAGCAACATCACATGGTTGCCGCAACCGTTGCGCCGTGTGTAGGTAGCCAGGAACTTCTATCAATAACAATAACTACATAAGTTGGGTTCCAGTTGCTTCACGATTTACAGGTTTTTCAGGATTTTCAGGAAAAGCTGTTTTCGCCATTAACAAACCTTATGGAAGGTGGCCACGTGGAAGAGCTTTCTGTAAAACCCTGCAAATCGTGAAGCATCTGGAACCCAACTATTTTTTGTACTCACTTTTCGGCTACCATGTGGTCGGTTATAAAAGACATCGCACCTTTTAACTTCCACGGCTTCCTGTAGGAGCTTCCACTACCAGACGGACCAGTGCTTTCCGCCAATTCTTTCCGATTCCGGTCACACAATGTTCGCCATCTGGTTTTGCAGTTGTTAGCTACAAAAGTTATAACTTTTTGATTAATTATACATATATATATAGCAAGAATAAAAGTTACTTACGCGTATTTTCCAGCACCACAGCTACAGCATCCCAAGCTTCGTCTTAAATTTTTTTATTTTTATAGTCCTTGTGGCGTTTTGAATACAGCTCAGCTACAGCTACAGCGTAGCTTCGAACGGCCTCAATAACTTTTTCGTTGCAGATCTAAAAGAAATAAACGAAAATCGAATATAAAATAAATATACATAAATTTACTTGAAAATTAAAACTTACCTTCATAGTCGCGCCAAAATGTAAATATCAAAATGTCAAATGAGCATAAACGTCAAATAGAAATGTCACGCAACACAAATCTTGGAATTTGAGTTAGCTTTTTACGCACGCCGTTCAATTTCGGTTGATCCCATGGTGAAATAATAATAAGGTGTTGTCACTTAGGGGGTGGTTGTTGTAATTTTGGCAATTTCGGCATACCAGCGTTACAGGAATACCTACTCTTTTTATTCCAATTTCCTTTCTGGGCAAAATAGAACAAAGAATGGAGCAGACAACAATTTTGTGAAAAAAGTATGCGTATTTATCACTATTTCATTGATTCTCCTTTTCTCTGACTTTTCGTTTAAAATTTATTGGAAAATCTGAGCGATAATTTGCAATACTTAATTGTGATTTTGTAAGTAATTTTTGCTAAAATATATATGTATATATGTGCATATTGATGAAATTTAATTGTTTATATATTTCCACATATAGGTTGAGCTATTAATCCAAAAAAGCACCGATTTATTCAAGAGAATTCCAGTTAAGTTTCGCAAACTAAATGCATTCACTAAACTAATTTATTTTTCTCAAAAAAGGTTTTCAGAACAGTGCCTTTTAAGTTTTAGAGCTGGTTAGAGTTGGTTATTGGAGCAGTGTCTCATCAGCGGCGCTACCAACAGCGGCGTTATAAGCAAGTTCCAGGTAGGAAATTTTTAAATCCAACACATTTATATTCAGCCCTATTCTGCATTTCGATTACGTTCCCGCATTCCGCTCCGCTGGAATCGAACTTAGGTATTCTGCGTTAGGATCGAAACGAAAGAAGAAGAGGAAGACAGAAAACATCTTTCGAAATTAGCTGTTTGCCTAGGAATGTGTGAAATCGAAACAAAACAAAGAAATATTTGCCACCAAACTATAGCAGCACATGAAGTTAAAGTTTGTAAATATTTTTAAATAACTAAATATACCTAGCATCACTGTAATTTAAAAATAAAATTTAAGTGGATACATAATTATAAGAATGAAATCCATAGTCGCGGCGTTATTGCTTGAAGTGAAGAACGAGTCCCAGATTGCTGATGCGGAAGTTGAAAGGCGGAGATTTAGGGACATGTTTGATCTTTTTTAGATGAGTGAAGATTCATAACAAATTCATCTTGAACTGTATTACTCATCGTTTTAAGTCAGTGAAATTATAAACGTTGTTTGAGCAGTCCACAACATTTGCATTTACTACAGAGTGGAAGATTTGAACATAAATGAGTCCCATTTTAAAAGCCGTCAGGAGGAGGGGAAGAACAAAGCTTATCTTTCCATAGCAAATCGAAATCGAGACAACATACGCACCTCTTTTTAAAAAGTTAGTAAAAACGAGTGCAATAATAAAAGCATCGATTTTATGTAACTTCACATTTTATGTATGTATGTATCTATGTGCATACATCAATTAATTTTATATAAAAAGAATAAATTGTATTCAGTGCATTTCACAGTCTTATTTATAGATAATGTTAACAAAAACGCCTGGACTTCCACTTTGAAAACGTCGCGCAATATACCTTTTGGTTGCCATTATTTGAGCCAATTTTTCGTATTGCCCGTATTACCGCTCGCGAAAACACAGAAATCGAGAAAATTCATTTATGATGACTTTTACAATAATGGATAGTATATTTTACTTAAATTTTTTATAAAATTTTATTATTTAAACCCACGAAAATAACAATCGAAACGTTCTCCGTCAACAAATTTGCAACTTAATAATGTAGAATAGGTATAATCGTAAATTTCGAAGATTGATCGAAAGGAAACGGAACGCAGAATACCAAAGTTGCCAAACGGAGAAAATTTCGATTCGAGTCGAAATGCAGAATAGGGCTGATTATCAGACTCTAACCAGTCTTTATTTTTGTGTTTCTTCTAACAGATTATAATAATTATTGGAGCAGTGTCTCGCCAAGCTGCGTTACCAGCAGCGTTTTTATAAACAAGTTCCAGGTACGAAATTATTAAATCCAACACATTTATATTCAGGGACGTGAACCGGTTTTGAACCGAACCGGTTTTGAAACGGAAAACCGATTTTTTCTATTAATTAACTGAACCATTAACTGAACCGAAATTTTCCACAAATGTTTGATCCGAACCGAAAACCGAACCACTTTTCATAAAGGTTTAAAGGTTCATTGTGGAACGATTTTACGTCATCCCTTGTCAAATTTGGTTTGGAGACAAACCGGTTTCGGTGTTGTGCCATCGTTCGAAAAATGACACTGAAGATGGCACAACGCCGAAACCGGTTTGTCTCCAAACCAAATTTGACAAGGGATGACGGAAAATCGTTCCACAATACATCATACTCCTACCCTGTCGGAAACACAAACAACCAAAACGAAGTTTAAAGGTTCGTTTAAACCAATTTTCAATAGATAAATATACACGCTTTTGTTTCTTTTCGTTAAATATGGTAATACATACCATGTTTGTTTACCATGTGGCAATATCAAATGTAAAGGCAACTCATCTCATTTAACATACACTTGAAATTTAACCTTGTGCGTTGTTGCACTTGACACTTTACACTTAGACTTGCGCGTTCTTTTTTTTATTTCCGACCCGTTGAACCGAACCAAAGCCCCGGTTCAAAGACTAAAAAACCGCTTTGTCGAACCAATCCAAAAGTGTATAAACGGTTCGAACCGCTAAACCGAACCGACCAAAATTTTCATCCGATTCACGTCCCTGTTTATATTATCAGAATTTAACCAGTCTTTATGTTTGTGTTTCGTTCAAGCAGTGCACACCAGCAGCATCATCACCTTCTAAAACTAGGGATTTTTCAACTGCGTTTCAGGTAAGAATTTAGCAACTGCCAATGAATCGAATTGGTAATTTATTTTTATACCTGAGCGCACTTGTGCACAAGGGTATTATAACTTTGTTCACATAACGGTTGTTTGTAACAGGCAAAACGAATCGAGATAGATATAGACAAATGTATACATAAATGATCAGAATGAAAAGAGAAATCGATTAAGCGGTGACTGTCTGTCCGTCAGTCCGTCCGTCTGTGCACACGATAACTCGAGTAAAAATTGAGATATCTTAACGAAACTTCGTACATGCACTTCTTTTGGGCGTAGGACGGATGGTATTGAAAATGGGAGAAATCGGACAATAACCACGCCTACCTCCCATATAACGGTAATTTTCAGAAATACGAAAACTGCGATATTTTAGTAACTTCTGAAGATAATTCACTCAAAATTGACATTTAGAATAACTTTTAGACGTGAAATAAGAATATTAAAAATTTTTGAAAAATGGGCGTAGCCACGCCCACTTATAGTTACATATGTATATTTTGGTAACCGCTGCACCAATTTCTTCCAAACTTGGCACAGTTGTTGACCCTAGTACAGCATACCAAATGGCCGAAAATTTTTAAAATCGGACAATAACCACGCCCACATCCCATATAACGGTAATTTCGAGAAATACGAAATCCTCGATAAATCAGTAAATATTAAAGCTAATTTATTCAAAATTGATGGTTGCAACAATTCTTTATCAGGAAATACGCTTATGACAAAACTTTGGAAAATGGGCGTGGCACCGCCCACTTATGATCACATTTATGTATATCGTTAACCGTTTTAGCAATTTGTACCAAACTCGGTATGGTTATTGTGCTTGCCACATAAAAGCAAACCGTTGAAAATTATTGAAATCGGACTCAAATTACGGCCGCTTTTCATATAACGGTAAATTTCAGAAATGCTTGAAATTTCAATATTTCGAAATTTAAGGACGCTAATTTACTTAATATTTATACACCCGCTTATCATGTAGCGGTAGCTTTCGGAAAGGTGGAAAACACATATTTAATACTTGCGCCGGGTATTTAATGTTCGGCTCCGCCCGAACTTAGACTTTCTTACTTGTTTTATTTGTTTTTGGCTTACACCCATGCTCACACCATTGTGTAATGATGTAATTATTAATACACCATATCTCGCACTAATCACGGATTCGGTACTTATCTTCAAGCGCTTCTGCTCGGATGACTATGATGAGGGACTTTGTTCTGGCCACTTAAACGTATAATTATTCAGTAGACATAGGATTTCATGACTAACGGTATCAAAGGCTTTTGAATGGTCAAGAAGAGTTAGAAAGGTAACGTGATTGTTGTCGATGTTCTGTCTAATATCATCAGAAACTTTAATGAGTGCCGTCGTACAACTCCTGTTAGACCTAAATCCAGATTGGTAAGGGTTAAGCAAGGAGTTGCGACTTAAGTAGAAATTTATCTGGCGGTGCATAATGCGCTCGAGGACTTTGGACAGGCAGGGAAGTATCGCAATAGGCCTATAATCACCATTGGGTTTTTCAAATGGAACTATCTTAGCTCTTTTCCAGCAGAGTGGGAAATCCGAAGTTGCCAAGATGGTATTCAGAGCAAAAGTTACGTCAGGTAGAATTTTAGGTGGAATGCATTTGAAGAACTTAGGATGAATACCCTCAGAACCAGTAGCATTCAGTATGTATAAATGACTTTGTAGGAGGGGGCGTGGCATATCTTATAGTCGTAGAATTTTTAATTAGCCAAAACTTCGGAACCAGAAGTCACATAAAATTGAAATTTGGTATGCACACATATCAATGATAGGTGCTTATCGGTTTCCAGTTCGCTTGGCTTTTGCAAAGACAATTAACAAGAATGGCTTAAAGTAAAACTAGAAACTTTATCGGAAATAAAATATATCATATTTATATTGGAAAATGCATTTATGTTAATAGATACTTTGAAGTATTAAAAAATGCTGTGAAATCATATTAGTTATTATTCGTAAGAAATGAGATAGTATTTCTTCTATTATATAATTTATTGCAGATATTTTAACCTAAATAAAAACACCTGCAGTGCCAAGAAATTATTATTGCATTTCATTCCATAACACCCAAGCTATACAGCTATCCTACCGTATGCTGCTACCACGGCTATATTAAAATTAGAGCAGAGAGCATAACATCTTTACATAAATTGTTTTTCATCTATACTATATACTAGCTTATACCAGCGGGTTTCACCCCGCGCTTTTATACAAATAGGAAAAATAATTTAATGATGTTAGATTTTATTTCTGTGCCAATTTCATTATAGCTCGTTATTTTTTAAGCGAGTTAAGGTATTTAGGCCGTTTAAAACTATGAAATTATAAAATCTCGTCTGCGCGCTAGGCATACGAAAGATATCAATGCCTCTAAGTTTACCTTAAAATGTTTCCAGGTATACGACGCGTGAACGTGAAACCTTCTTGGAGGTGCCATGGCGAGTTCTAATATTTCCAACTCAAATTTAGTAACCTGGCCTTGATAAAATACCACTTCTCATTACTGTAGCAAATGCCTCAAGAGAGCTTCAGATTATAAGGTCGAACCCGGCTCTCCCTTTTCCATTTAATGAAATTTATTCTGTCTTCCACAAACACCTCCAGGGATATGTGGCAAGAAAAAGTAAATTTGTACTGGAAGTGACACGCCCTTTTTTCTTATAACCCTAATCTTCTTCCATGAATTTAGAATTGATTTTACATACCCCAGTACCAAGTCCCAGTAAGCCACCATGAACACCTCTATAGATAAGCAGTATAAAACAGTAAATTTGTACGGCAGGAACCTTGTCCCTTTTCGAATAACGCAAATTCTTCTCTATGAGTATGGAATTAATTTTGTATACACATCTCGGTGCCAAGTTCCAGTCCTCTGCAATAAACACATAGTTGCCAACTTAGTGCTTTAAGCACTAGATTTAGTGCTTTTTGAAAATTAAAACGCCAAACAAAATGGTTTAGTGCCTAGTGCCCTTTTTAGTGCTTTTTTTTAACTAAAATTTCTGAATTTACAAGAATCTACAAATTTAAATGCACTAAAATGCAAACCATGATTGATAAAAAGATGAAGTTGCAAACCCACGTTCTTGCGTTCTTGTAAAATTGTATTCGCGTTGAAAATGCTAGCACGCAGATAAGTTAAGTATTTATTTATTTTCTTGATTATTGAATGATTACACAGTTCGAAAAATTTTATCTCTTTTTGCCACCTGAGTGCATCGGTTTTTGTAGATTTTTCGGTGCTGCATCCAAAACTTGCTGTAGAATTTCTCTACAACGTCATAATTTTGAGATATCCTAACCTCTAAGTGTAAAAACACGGTTTTTCGCAATATTTGGAGTTATATTATAAAACAACAAATTTTTTCGCTCATTTCTACTTAGGGTATCATTAAGTATTACTCTTCCCCTTTAAAATTTAATTTCGGTTGTTGCGATTCGATTGTTTTTTCTCCAGATGTACCAGTTTTAATGTGCAGTACTTCGGTATTACTTCGTAAGCATGAATGGGTATTTATCAGACAACAGCATGAGTTTACTCACTTGCATCTAAACAGTATGAATTCATTGCTGTGAACTCTATAAGGTTAGTGAGAAACACCGTACAAACAGTGAGATTCATAGTTAATTTTGAAATCAATGTTTAGCTGCAGTGTACTCATTTGATTTCAAATATGGCATTGATATACTCTTTCCAAATCAAGTCAAGCGAGTGAAAAATGCTGTTATGAAAAGCAAGTCGAGCAATCGAATGACACCCATTGACTTCAAACAATTAGTAGAGAATACGACAATTTTGAAAAAAAGTGGATATTGATGAAGTATTTTTTTAAATATATTAGTTTTACTAAATTATTTAGTTATGCACCTGACGTACATTTATATAATTAGTCTACAAAAGAAATGCAATGTTACCTCAGAAGACATAGGCTTTATAAGGGACTTGAAAAATAAGTTGCTTTATTATTTAAAAACAGTTGCTGTTGATAACTAACAGATTTGCTCAAAATTGTGCTTTTTTTATACCCGCCAGCAAAAGAGCTCAAGAACTTTACCGAGTCTGAGCAAAGGTACACAAAAGGGAAATGTTTACAAATTATGAGAACGTTAACTGAGAATTCTGACAGTACAACGGAACCACAAATTGCGAATACACCTTTGTTACCTTCAGACAACTTTGAGCTGTTTTCAGGTCTTCTTAAACAACCTACCTTTGTGAGCAGAACTGATAAGGCTACTGCAGAGCTGCGGCGATATGAAAATATTGAGGTATATTTTCATACGGACTTCGATATAATTAATTGGTGGGAGGTACACAAATGCGAAATGCCGCTGCTGCATAAACTCAGTCGTAGAGTAATAGCCACTCCTTCAACTAGCGCATCGTCAGAAAGAGTTTTTTCTTCTGCTGGAAATGTTATTTCTGACAAAAGATGCCACCTTTTGTCAAATGATGATGCCCTTAATCAGTTGATATTTTTACATTATAATATGCAGTTAGGAAACCAATAAAATTAACAAAAATTGTCTTTACAAATGTTTTTTCTTTGATACTTTCATTACAGCAGTTATGCCATGCACTTGTTTTTCAAATCAAGCACTTGTTATTTGAATCGAGCACTTGATAGTGTGAATTACTCACTCAACCGACAATGTTTTTTCAATGATATCACACGTTATGTTTGGAAATAAATGAGTGCGAGTGTGTGCAAATGCGAAAAGAAAGCGAGTGACTTAAAATGTATTTTGAGTGTATCCATGCAGATCTCTGGCATTTATTTATACATGTAAATAGTGTTTATTTTTTTCCTTTTGTTTACAACAAACTGTTATGAAAAAAGAGTATCCTTTGATTAAAAAAAAATTTAGTGCTTTTAGTACGGTAAAACGCCCTTTTTTTCCAAGGTTTGGTGCTTTTTAAAATTCAAAAGTTGGCAACACTGAATAAACACCTCCAGATATATGCAGCATAGAAAAATCAATTTGCATGGGAGTTGCCACATCACCTTTTCCAATAACTCTCATTTTTCTCCATGAGTATGGTATTAGTTTCAAATACATACATGCATACTTATGTATTTCCATACCAAGCTTGAGTGCTTTACCCCAGACATTTGAAGAGATATGCAATATGAAACTTTCAGTCAGCCTCTTTTCGAAAAACGTCCATTTTTCTCCGTGAATATGAACATGATTTCCCACTGTGTTGGCAAACTGTTAATCTGATTAACGATTAAAAATTAACGATTAAAATGTTAATCTCGTTTGACGATTAAAATTAATTAGTCGTAATCAACTGTACGATTAATGATAACATTTTTTTAATCGTTAATCGCTGGCTGCGATAACGTTTAACTAATTTAACACATTAATCGTTAATCCAATTAAAAATAAAATCTGATTAATTTGTCTGGTTTGTCCGAGTCTGAAACCAAACACCAGTTATAGTAACTAATTTGTGTTTTACGCTTATAAAAAGCACTTAATATAAAAAAATATAATTATTGTTGTTAGTAATACATAAATTGGGAACTTTTACAAACCTAGTTTGTAAAACGTTTGTTGGTATATATCTTAATGAAAATGCACACCAAATTGCTTAGATTGATGAGGAAACCCGACTTAGCCATACCGGATTAACTTGCTTTGTGTGCACAGGGAAATTTCAGCATAACTTAATTAATCACCAAACCTACTTGATCAAGTTAAGAGTTAATGATTAAAAATTAATTTTTTAACCGCGGTTACGATTAACTGTTTAGTCGGATTAAAAGTAATCATGATTAACTGTAATCAGATTGAATTTAATCGAATTAACTAACTAATTAAAACATCAATCGATTAATGCCAACATTGATTTCACATACATATCACTATACCAAGTTTCAGTTCTCTCCCACAAATACTTCCAGAGATATGTATGTAATATGAAAATTCAAATTTGTGTGGGAGGGGCCTTGAGTTATCGGACTTACTTTCAGTTTAAGACCATCCTTCCGAAATCCGTAGTAAGTGTACTAAATTTCGTTCTGATCGGAAACCCGGTTAAGGAAGTAGCCTATATTTCAGTCCAGGTTTTTAAACCATCTTTGAGCAAAATTTCATTTTCAAACAGGTGGCAGTTCTTAAAAAAGTAGCCTATTTTCCAGTCTATGTCATAAGCTATCTGTGTGCAAACTTTCATGCAAATCAGTTCAGTCATTTACTCGTATTAATTTAATTAAACTTTCCTAATACGTGATAACTCTTAAAATAGTAGCCTATTTTCCAACATAGGTCATAAGCTATCTCTGTGCGAAATGCCATGCAAATCTGTTTAGTCGTTTCCGCGTATTAATTTAATTAAAACTTTTTTAACAGGTGGCAACTCTTTCAAAAAATTAGCCTATTTTCCAGTCTAGGTCATAAGCTATCTGTGTGCAAACTTTCATGCAAATCAGTTCAGTCATTTACGCGTATTAGTTTAATTAAACTTTTCTAATATGTGATAACTCTTAAAATAGTAGCCTATTTTCCAACGTAGGTCATAAGCTATCTCTGTGCGAAATGGCATGCAAATCTGTTCAGTTGTTTCCGCGTATTAGTTTAATTAAAACTTTTTTAAAGGTGGCAAATCTTCCAAAAAATTCGCCTGTTTTCCACTGTAGGTCATAAGCTATCTGCTTGCAAAATTTCATGCAAATCCGTTCAGACTTTTCCGCGTATTAATTAAATTAAACTTTTTTTAGCAGCTGGTAACTCTTAAAAAAAAGTAGCCTATTTTTCAGCCTAGCTCATAAGCTATCTGTGTGAAAACTTCCATGCAAATCAGTTCATTAATTTCCGTGTATTAATTAAATTAAACATTTCTAACAGGTGGCAACTCTTAAAAAAAGTAGCCTAATTTCCAACCTTGGTCATAAGCTATCTGTGTGCAAAATTTCATGCAAATCCATTCAGTTGTTTCCGCGTATTAATTTAAGAAAACTTTTTTAACAGGTGGCAACTCTTAAGAAAAATAGCCTATTTTCCAATCTAGGTCATAAGCTATCTGTTTACAAATTTTCATGCAAATTTATTTAGTCGTTCCCGCATATTAAAAAAATTAAACTTTTTTAACAGGTGGCAACTCTTAAAAGAAATAGCCTATTAACCAATCCGGCCCATAAGCTATCAGCGTACAAAATTTCATGCAAATCCGTGCAGTCGTTTCCGCTAGGGATGGGTAGTGGGGGTTGAAATTCGATTTTTTCCGAATTCGGAATATTGCCCAACTATTCGATTATTCGATGCGAAATTTGGTGGTGCAAATTCGATTTAATTCGAATTTTTTCGAATTTTCCAAAAATTTTTTTAATTGAAACTTCTTAGTCGAGTTCGGGGATGTTTGCGTTAAATATTTAACACCAAGTCATAAAATCTGTATCGTTCGTTCGATTTTCAAAAAAGGAGGTAGGTGTTAAATGAAAGGGCTTGCCCTGTAGATGTGTAATATGGTTTTAGTTTTGTGCCATATGTAAGAAAATCAAAATCAAATTATTTAATAAGTTAAATTAATTACCCCAATATAGGTATCAATCGATGGTTTTGAATAAGCTTTATTTTTTAATTACATTTAGGAGGGGTGCCACCTGTTTGAAAAGCCGAATATAGTTAAAAAGTGTTGTGCTTCAAATACTATGCAACAATTAAAATATTTTTGAGGTGCTTGAAGGGATTGGCCACCTGTCTAAAAAGTTAAACTCAAATTACACTGTGGGACAGCCGAAACCAGCCCGGACTTTGTTAACATTCTCTGAAAGTATACCCATCCAGTAATAAAACACCCGGTGGATTTGCAAAAGTTAGCTCGTATTTTTATTTCATGGCCTACTAAAGTTTTCATGTCTCGGCCTAAGTAGTTTTCAAAAAAGTTGAAAAAATAGTTAAAATAAATGTCTGAGCGAAATTAGAGTTTAAGACATATATAATAAAATTTCATGGGAAATATTTTTGTAGAACATTTTAACCCATTAGCTCGCGCCTAAAAGGCTCATTTTGACCCTTACTTCAAGAAATCCCGCAAAAAGCAAATTTGGAAGGTCGTTAAAGGATTGATATATTCTAGAAAATTATTATCCGGGAAATTTTACTAGGGGTCTTCTCAGGTAAAAGCTTCATGCCACCAACGTAAAAGCCTCTAAGCATCTATCTATACTATAATAAAACTGGAGTTTGTTTTTCTGTTTGAACTCACTAATCTCCGGAACTACTGAATGGATTTGCATGGGACTTTAACTGGTATCAAGGCAGTGACCTCGGACGTAACATAGGCTATATTTTATCAAAACTGGAATTTGGACAAAAAAGATATACCAATTTTTGCAAACAAAATTTACTTTGCACCAAATTCTTTTGAATACAATTTTGCTTTTCAAAGGCATTAACATATGCCAGTGTTTATTTTTCATAATTGATATTTTTTTTCAACTGAAATAGTAATTAGTGTCGTTCATACATATTGAAAACGGTCTTCAACATAGATACATACGAGGTTAAACGTTTCTCGCGGAGTTTTGTGTCTTACAAGAGTGGTGTGTTTCTAAGAATCCGTAAGTCAAAAGATAATCGGTAGGTAGAAACTCATTTATTTAAATTTCTTTGTGTTTCGTGTATCACTATGGGATTTTGTACATACAAATTAATTAGATATTTTGAAAACGCTCACATGAAAAGCATGTTCTGTGAATTAAGCGGATATAGTTCGAAGCATTCCCTTAAGTCAAGAATTGACATATGGAATTAATTATGTATTTACATTTCTAGCGAATTTCTAATTTGCGGAATTAAAAGAAATTTATTTAAAAGGAAATAAAGCGTGTGGTTTGAGCATTGACTTATCGAGAAAAACGTTTTTTTAATTTGTGTGAAGTATTGAAATTTTAAAGTAAAAAGAAAATGCATGCGCAAAACGAGAAACAAAATGCAATAAGTGCTTTCCCTATGAGCGAGAGATATGTACATATCAATGAAATATACATTTGGAGCAATAAATGAGTCTTTAAGGAGTCCCATTTCGGAGCCTTTACGCTCATAATGAGCTCATTTAAGAGCCCGAAATTAGTGTGTTTTCCTTCCTCCGAAGGTCGACTTATATGAGCTTAAATTCAGACAACAAATGAGCCTCCAAATGAGTCATATTGGACTCTTATTGGCTTCATAAACGTCTCATTTTGGACTCTTTTTAAAGCAATTTTTGGCCTCATATATGAATCGTTTCAGAGTTTTTTGAGGCTCTTAAATGTGTCTTATAGTGCTCATAGATAACTTCATTCGGACTCTTATTTTATGTTGTCCTTTGAGCCATATTGGCCTTATTTTTCAACTCTTATTGAACTTCAAATACTATACACATGTATGTATAGTAACGTAATCTGAGTTCGCGCTGAGCAGTTGTGTTTCTCTTCGCTCTCCAAATTTCTTTTATTAAAATCCATAGTTCTTATTTGCAATTTATTGGCATGGTGCATATTAATCAATCTGAGACAGTGACTCTTTTATTAGAATTGGATTTATTTAAGTGAATAAACTTTTGGTAAATCCATTTAATATGCCTTGTGTTTGTGGGCATAAAGTTGAGCGCCTTGAATCTAAAGTGCAGTGCTCGAAGTGCATTGAGTTTTTTCATCTCAAATGCGTAGGTATTCAACAGGCTGATCTTGAGTACATGCGGAGCGTGGATAAGCCATTTTTTTGTAATGTTTGTTTGGATGTGCGCCGTAAGTCATTTCGTTCTCCTCCTCCACCTGCTGCAGTGGATATGAGTGCTGAGTGCCAAAATAAAAACACTCATGGAAACGTAATTACACAACAAAGGTTACCTACTGTGGCCGATGAGCTTGCCGAAATTAAAGCGGTTAATGCTCGCCTCTTGTCTGCTGTTAGTGCCCTTCATGAAGAAAACAAGTGTTTATTGCAAAAGTCTGACTCTCTTCAAGCGGAGATTCGTGAATTGCACACTAATCTTGTTGCTAAAGATGCTATTTTGTCTCGCTTGCTATCGGAAATCAAAGGTTTGCGTGTTGTTGTTATTAGCTGCCTTGCTCAAAATTCAAATTTGGCAACTGATGAAAACAAACAATTGAGTTCGTCATCTTCATGCTCTTTGCCTGCTGGTGCTATTGCTTCGCCCACTACATCTGCTCATAACTCAGACTCCGTCACTGGCGCGGCGAGTGCTAAACTACCGCCTCGCTCTGCTAATTCGGAAATTAATGGGAACAATCATATAAAATCGTCATCTTCATGCTCATTGCCTGGTGGTGCTATTGCTTCGCCTGTGGTTGCTGCTTATAACTCATATAGCGACTCTGTCAGTGGCGCGGGGAGCGCTAAACTACCGCCTCGCTCTGCTAATTCGGAAATTAACGAAAACAAACGAGAAAAATCATATAGTGACACGGTCGCTGGCGTGGAGAGTGATAAACTGCCGCCTCGCTCTGCTACTTCGGCGCATGCATCGTCGAGGCTTTCCTCCTATGTTACTGCTACTGGCACTAATATTGTGACTGCGATGCCAACTCGGATGATTGCTGCTATTCCATTTTCTGCTGCTGTTTCAACGTCTCACTCTTTGCAAACGTCCACTATAAATCTCTCTTATGCTGCTGCTTCTGCACCTAATCCAGCTATCTTTACTTCTTCGTATTTGCCTATTTCAGCTGCTGCGTCGGCAGCGCTGCCTACTACTCTTTGCTCAACGTCTACTGCACCTGTTTGCGCGCTAATTGGCTCTCCCGCTGCTTTGTCTGGTTCTGCTCTGCAGGCAATAGATGCATTTAATGCTTCTGGCGCTCAGACTGAAGTGGTTGTTGCTGACCAAAATGATTGGAATACTGTGCGTCATAAAAAAGGTTCCAAGAAAAGAAATATCATTGGTCGCAATGAAAATGTTGAACTGGATGTTGTTGTTAGGAAGAAATGGGTGCATGTCTCCTCCTTTAAGCCGACCGTCAGCGAGGAGAGTGTAATTTCGTACGTGCCCAAACATTCTGGAATTGACCGCATACATCTCGCTTGCCATAAGCTTGTTAAGAAGGATGCGGATATGAATAATTTGCGGAGTATTAATTTCAAATTTGGTGTTGAGCCAGCTTTTTATGACCAAGTCCTTAATCCTAATGTTTGGCCGTCGGAGATTAATGTGAGACCTTTTCGTTTTTTTCAAAAAGTGGGAAACTCAGAACCGACGAAATAAGCGTATCACGTAGCTCCTATGAATCAGCGTTCAAAGGTCTAAAAATATACTTCCAAAACATGTCTGGCATGCGCACAAAATCGAAAGATGTATATTTAGCTACGTCTCGTGTCGAATATGATGTTTACGTTTTGGTCGAAACTTGGCTCAATAACGATTTCTTTGACGAGGAGTATTTTGATCCTAGCCTGTTCCAGACATATCGCAAGGATAGGGATGCGGTGATAACTGGTCATTTAAAAGGCGGCGGAGTTTTAATAGCTGTAAAACGCAGTTTAAGTTCTACGTTGTTTCAACTTTTTAACCAGGATTCTCTTCTGGATCAATTATGTGTGTGCATTTTTGGCTCCTTTGGTAAACTTTTCATTTGTGTATCTTACATTCCACCTAATAGTTCCGATAGTTTATATAATGATCACGTAGAAAATATTGTTAGCCTCTGTGATTGTAATGATAAATGTAATTTTTGTATTCTAGGGGATTTTAATCTATCAGACATTAGCTGGTCTGATCTACAACATAAAGGTATCTTGACTCCAACTAAAGTTAATAGAGCTCATGAAATCCATCTATTGGATAGTTTTTTTAGTTTGAATTTTACCCAGATTAATACTGTTTTTAATAGGCTGTTTAAAATACTGGATCTTGTTTTTGTGGATGAAAATTTAATTTTCGATCTTTGTGAATGTGATTCGCCAATCGGTACGACCGATAAGCACCATAATCCGCTTAGCTTAACTCTGAATTTCTTTGAGGGTATTACAATGGAACCCAAGAAACCGGTGTCTTACGACTTTCGAAATGCAGATTTCCTTGCTTTGGGTTGTACCATCTCTGACATAAACTGGAGCAATCTCCTTTATTCAGAAGATGTTAGTGAGTGTTATGAAGTCTTTTTGCAGATAATATCAAATATATTTTCTAATAATCTTTCTATCCTTCCGCCCAGAATCCACAAATTACCTTGGTACACCCCGAATCTTAAAAATTTAAAAAACAAACGGAATAAATACCACAAATTGTATATTGCCAATAGAAATGACAATATTTTGAAAGATAAATATTTGTCTCTCATGAAACAGTTTAATGTCCTCGATAAATTTCTTTATAATCAATATATTAGTAGGTTTGAATTTGAGCTAAAAGAAAATCCGAAAGCTTTTTGGAGCTTCATTCGCTCCAAAAAAGGTTGTTCAAACATACCAACATGCATGAATTTTAATAGCAATAGTTCTCAATCTTTAGCTGATATAGTCGACCTTTTCGCGGATTTCTTCAAATCCAATTTCTGTGATGATATACCTGTTAGTACATTCCCTCCTATCTGTCCAGCTCAACGGCTAGACTTTGGAGCGCTCTCCATATCGGAGCTTGACATTATAATGCAATTTCTTCCATAAAGTCGTCTCTTAAATGTGACAATGATGGTCTTTGTGCATATTTCTTGAAACAGTGCAGGTCTTCCATCTGTGTTCCTTTATGTAAAATCTTTAATCTCTCTCTCTCTACAGGTGTTTTTATCAGTCGGTGGAAGGTGGCATCCATCACTCCGATATTTAAATCGGGATGCCGTAATGATGTATCTAATTATAGGCCTATTTCCAAACTAACGGTCTCCTCTAAGCTGTTTGAAAAAGTGGTTAAGGATAAACTTTCTTTCGTTTGTAAAAGTATAGTGGAGCCCCAGCAACATGGTTTCGTTTGTGGTCGTTCCACAGTCACTAACTTAGCGGTATTTTCGGAATACTGTGTCTCAGCATTTAAAAGCGGTTGTCAGGTCGATACTATTTATACTGACTTTTCGAAAGCGTTTGATAAAGTTTCGCATGCTATCTTGCTAAGTAAACTGCAGTGTATGGGCTTTCATTCTGTTTTCCTGTCATGGTTGAAATCTTACCTTACAGATAGAACTCTTTTTTGTAGAAATTGAAAATTATAAATCCAAGTCCTTTGTTGCTTCGTCAGGTGTTCCTCAGGGTAGCATCCTAGGCCCTCTTTTATTTATTCTGTTTATTAATGATATTGGTACTTGCTTCAAACATTGCAGATATCTTCTTTATGCCGATGATCTCAAATTGTTTCGTAAAATAACTTGTCCGTCCGATGTCCTCTATCTGCAGCATGATTTGGATAATTTAGTCAGTTGGAGTATAATTAATAAGCTATCGCTCAATATAAAAAAATGCTTCCATATGTCAATTTCTAGACCCCCTTGTAAATTGGCTTCGTGTTACTCAATTTTAAATCAGAAGCTCATTTTGGTCAATGATTTTGTTGATCTGGGTGTAGTCTTTGATTCGGGTTTTACTTTTGTAAACCATGTATGCTATTTGCTTCCAAAGGCGTATAGTAACTTAGCTTTTTTACGTCAATATGCGAGGGACTTTAAGGACCCTTACACTAGGAAAATTCTTTTTAACTCGTTAGTACGTTCAAAATTAGAGTATGCGTCAGTCATTTGGAGTCCTATTTATAGCTGTCATTCTATGAGAATCGAACGGGTTCAAAGAAAGTTCCTTCGATTTGCTCTTCAACCACTTAATTTTTCCGACCCGCTTCCGCCCTATGCGGCCCGCTGTCAGCTAAAAAATTTGCAGTCATTAGAAAAAAGAAGAATTATTCAGCTCCTTATGTTTCTCTTTGATTTGGTCTGTGGGAAGATCGATTGCCCTGAACTACTAGAGCTAATAAATTTCAATGTTCCTCACAGAACCTTACGATCTCAACCTCCCTTTTATCTTAGTGTAGTTAAGGCAAATTTCTATTCGTTAGCGCCTATATTTAGAGCGCTCTCGGAATTTAATAACATCTCTAAGAAGATCGATATCGAATTTTCATCATCAAGATCCTTATTTAAGTCCACGCTTGAATCGTTTTACTCTTAGGTTTAGTTCATGCACTGCTATGTTAACACTATTATCGTATAATACTTATTTTTGTAATCTGTGTAATCTAGTCTGTAAGATTTTTAATCATAGACTGAATAAAGATGAATTGAGAATTGAGAATATACATACCTCAGTTCATATAAACATTCCAACATACATTTAGTAGCAGCTGCTGCAGCTAAATTTTGTATATTTTTTGTTTTCTAAATATTTTCAATTTCTGTATAAACAAGTTTAGATATAAATTTCGAATCTTTATTGTTTTTATATAACCACAAAGTGCTGGTTCCTAACTTCGATCATTTATAACTCCTAAAATATTCATATAAGAGTCACACATTTTTTGTTTTTGAAGCTCATATTTCTTACCCACCTAGGACTCCTTTCAGACTCATATATTCTGAACGCTCAGAACATGTTTGTCAGAATATGTTTTATAAACCAATTATAATAATATTTATAATAATAATAATAATAAAACTGTAAATTGTTTGTCTGTTTGAACTCACTAATCTCCGGAACTACTGAATGGATTTTCATGGGGCTTTAACTGGTATATAGAGAGTGACCTCGGACGTAACCTAGGGTATAAAAAAATTAAACCTGACAAAGGGCGATGCACCTCCCATAGGCGTGACATTTTTAATCAACCATAACTTCGGAATCATACCTCACATGAATTTGAAATTTTCCTCTGCATCGCAAAAAATGGTGCCGACATATGGCGCCGGAGTCGAGATATTTAGAGACCCCGTCTTTATCGTATGACCAGGAGTAACGGGTATTAACTTTATGATAAAAAGAATACGGTAGGAATATCAATGATTAAGAAGTATACGGTAGAAATATCAATGACCCCGTTTGAGGGGGTAAACTTTCATCCTGGGAACAGGAGGATTATAGAAGATTACGCACTCTTGGTTAACCTTCCAATACGTACAGATATCTCACAGGAGGAAATAAGAGCTCATAACATCGAAGAATATTAGTACTTAACCCAAATGCTATCACAGCGCTATTATTCTTGGCCTATGAGTAAGCAAGGTTCTGCTCTTTAGTCCTTTCAACCTAAACTAATAAATTTTACATTACAAACCGTTGTTGCATAGCAACCCCATTTTTGTATTGGTCAACGTAAAAGTTCTTATAAGGCATCGCGAAGCAAGCCAGGCATTTGCTAGTTTAAAATAAAAAATCAACAAAAAAACTACTTTTTTACAAACAAAATTTTTAAATTTGAGGTTGGAATAACAGTTCCTTCTAGGCACAGATTTTTTTGTCCCGATGCATCAGTTCGAAAATCATGTATTTTTTTACTTGCATCCCTAAGATAAATGGATACAGTGATGGCAAATTTAGTCAGAAAGAAGAAAGTTGAAGAGTTGATTTTTTTGGAAATAATGATGAAATTCGATTTTTTCTAGAAAAATTCGATTTTACCCGAATTTTAGCAACACAAATTTCGATTTCAAAAATTCGCCATTTTGGAGCTAAAAGTCGATTAAAAATCGAATATCGAAGCTTCGAATATCGAATTTACCCATCCCTAGTTTCCGCGTGATGATTTCCCAAACATTCAAACATACAAACTTTCACATTTATAATAGCTCTGATCCAGTACTCCATGAACTTGCAGGATTTTACACGAACTTGCAGGAAGTTGCAGGAAAAATGTTCCCGTACTCCGAAATCCTCCAAAATCCTGTAAATGAGAGCGACTTTTGGAGAGTTGTGTAGAGAATGAAGCTGCAAGATTTTACCCGAACTTTTTTTCTGGTAAAATCATGAAAATTGTCAAGCAATCACTGGTTGACGTTTTTACAGGAAAAATGGTCGTTTTGTTCCCGTACTTTTTGTTGTTACTCACTTTTTACTCTCACTTCAGAGAGTAATTTTGCTGTTTAAAAGTTTTACAGGATTTTTCACGAAAAGTATTGGATCAGGGCTAATATTTATAAAATAAAATTCAAACCCAAAAGAGCGTGAGAGCAAAACAGCCGATGTACTGGGTCGATTTCTATGATTCAAGTTTTAAAACTGACATGTTTCTACCACAGTAAGAAGCTTGGTATTTTTAAAATGAAATTTTAATAATAAGTATGTTTAATTAAAGTATTAAGTTGATCAACAATACCACGCATTGCTAGACCGTTTGCCTATCACGAGTTTGTGTTTAGAGAGCATCAACAAACCACATACATATTTCTCTCTATTCTCTTCTCCTTTTTATACTCAGCTAGCACAGCGCAAAAATAAAAAAAGAACCTTTGCCAGCTACAGGCAGGCGCAGAGCGAAACTTATGTACAAGCAGCGCTGCGCCCAAAGCGAAATTCATGTATGTATGTACAAGCAGCGCTGCGTTCAAACAAACATACACTATACATCGTGTATTTCGTTCGGCAACTGGTTTTTTTTTTTACTTCAAAATGCTGCTTGCTGCGATCAGCGTTGCCAGGTTGACCTTTTTAACGTCAGTCGGACGTTTTTTGTATCCTGTTGACGTTTGGACGTTTTTTGTGTAAAAAATGACGTTTTTCAACTTCTCAGTAATTTTTCTTTGTTACTAAATCTTGTAAGTAGAACTGATCATGATACAAAAAAAAATATCAATGTATCATGGAACTGATTTTGAATTATTTTCTTAATAAATCTTTACAATCTTTGTGTTTTGCTGCAGCTACTTCAAAAGATATTTATTTTTTAGACACATATGACTTAAATATGATGCAAACCAAACCTACGCGCATTTTTTGGATTCTTGGACTAAGGATCCCGTGTTCAAAGGCTGGTTGTGAGGTTGTTGAGGTTACGAGGCTTGTTGTAATGTTTGCAATTGCACATTAAAAGCCAAATCAGGAAGAGCCGATCTATGGCAACACGAACGCTCACAAAAGCATCAAAAAAGCTGTGCAGCATAAAACGTCAGAAAAAAGTAGGAAACTTTTTTAAGACTTTATTGAAAATGTAATGAACGCAAAAAAGGCTGAAGTATTGCTATGCTCCCCCTTAGCAGAGCGTAATTTACCATTTTCGACAACCGAGCCCCTAACCAAACGTCTACAAAAAAAAAATATTAAAAATCAACGCGATTATTTAGCCCCTTTAAACTTGTACATTATTGCCCTGAAATTTAATGGGCTATCAAACTGCATACTCAAAAAATTCTAAAAAATCTTAATAAAATGTTGAAAATCTATCTGAAAATTTGCAGATTTTTTATAATTTTTGCAGAAAGTTGGAACTGTAGATTTATATTTTGTTTGTCATATAATGAGCTTGGCTTTTTTGAAAAAATAATAAACATTAAATAAACAAAAGAGAAACAGCCAAAATCGATCAAAATGTTGATGACTTAATCAGCTGATCACAAGTGTATGTATAAAATGATTTTTATATTAACGATCTCAAGCCAGTTTACAATAGGGGTATTCTACAAATCTTGCATGGATTGCATGGATTGCATAACTTGCAAACACACAACAACAAAATACATGGGAAACATCATATCCTACCGCTGCAAAATATGCAACCTCGAAACCCATGTATATATTTTGCAAAATACCATAGCAAGATAAATGCGACCCTGTGCTAGTTGGTTTGTTGTCGGAATTGCTACATATTTCTCTCATTCCTCTCATCTCGCTCACTTAATTTTTTTTGCTGTCTCTTGGTATTTTATTTGATACATAATTTCGCTGCTTGCTACCCATGCATGCTACCACTTTGCAGTGGGGTGCTCTCGTACTCGTCGAAATTTGGAATAGTATTTTTGCATTTCGTGCAATCCGTGCATCGTGCAAGACTTTCATTTCATTTCATTTATTAAGTCTATGATTTACAAATCTTACAGACTAGATGTACAAGCTTTCGTCTTAAGTGTAAATTCGATATTTAAAGTATATAATTAGGAATACATTGATTCTAGTAATGAACCAAAGAATAAGATATAAGAAACACAAACAAATAAATTACCAAGGTTTCCATAGATACATACGCAGAGCTGATCAAGAATAGAGTCATTATTTTCAAGGGGAACAATAGATGAGCGAAAGTTACGATTAACTGCGATTAAAGCCCCTCCACCTCTTAAGCAATTTGTTTTAGTTGAATCTCTATCTTTACGATATATAAGGAAAAGATTAGGATCAAAGAATTCCTCATCCGAAAAATTATTATTTAACCACGTTTCAGCAATAACATAAACATCAATTTCACAGCGAGAAGCGTTTAGGAACACATCTTTGGTTTTTGTACGCATTCCCGAGATGTTTTGGTAATAAATACTCAACGAATTTTTACTTTCTTTAGAACTAAATCTCATAGTATTTAAGAAACCTTTATTGCACATGCTACTCTTTCTGGAAAAAACGAAAGGGCCGAACATTTATACCTAATGGCCACAAATTTGCATCTAAGAGTGTATTGTAAAAACTAGAAGAAACGCCAAGTTTAAAGTTGACACTATCCAAATCGGTAACAGAAATATCTTTTTTGACCAATATGAAGCAAGATATATATTTATTTTCTATACCAAAATGTTTGGCAACATAGGAAATAACATCGTCAGCGTCCAGCTCAGTGGACACATTACGCCCCACAACTACATCTTTAGATTAAGATAATTTTTTATTTCGCACAAGATTCCAAGCAGTTACATCCGGAGAAGTTTGTTCAATGGCAGTGGGAAGTTGATTAACTGTAAGAGTAGCATTAGACTGAGCAGACGAAGAAGAGCCCGGTAGCGTAGAAATAGTCTGATTAGTAGCAGCGGGCGTTGTAGTGATAACTGACAATTCAACACAAACATCAGCGGGCACAATATTGTTGTTTGTACTCAGTGTTGCCAGAACTTTTTGGGGTGACCGGCTAGATTGGACAAAAAAACGGCTAAAATTTTTCAACTAGAATTAACTTTTTTTTAATACATAAATTACAATTAGAAAGACTAGTAAATCCATTAAATTTTTTTTTGCTAACAAAGATTATTCCTAGCCACACCACTTTATTTTTGTTTAACAAAGGAAATGTTCATGTTTTTATTACTTAAATATAAAAACAGAGATAAATTACACACTTATGGCATTTTCTTTTCTATTAAACAATTTTGCCTTCTTATAAATATTGTAACATTTGCAGTAGGTTGCTTTTTGTCCCGCAAAATGACCATATTAGCAAAAAGTTTGGCACTTTTGCTTAGGCGGAGGGTAATATATTGAGAAATGAACACGTAAAGTTGTGAAAGGGCTGAGGAAAACAGAGCAACATTATTTCGAGTAAAGAAAACGCCATGATACAAACACAGAAGGTAGTTTAATATTGTTACGATTATCCTTGAAACCTCGTCCGGATTTCCCAAATCTCTCGGTTCGTATCGCTGGATTGTTAAATAAATGCAATCGATGACCAAATTATAGTACAATTAACTTTGTTGTACAACAAACAATTTACAATACTCGCTAATACAGTAAAAACACTTTACAATACTTGTTAAAGCAATAACAGCGCTTAACTAAACTTGGTAACACAATTAAACTTATATCTTGCTTATTCCCAACTCATTTCCCTGCTCACTTTACCTGTAGCTTGCTGTCTTGTAACTACCTCACCTCACTGTGGCGGCGCCCTTATATACCTGCGCTGGCACTTATGGCAACTCTAAAACATTCTGAAGTTTATCGCTCGCTGTTCGCAGTGTTCATCCAACTTGACGTTTCTCTTTGTGGAACATTCTACGTCATTCCCCGAACATTCTGCCTATTTTTCGTTGTTCGCTTTGGGTTGCCGCAGTATTCGCCACACTGCCCTCCACCTAAGTCTGATCGTCCCGATCAGACACACTTGCGGTTCCAAACGCTGCAAGCCTTTCCAAGTGGACCACCTTCATCTTGTTTCTTGGTCTCCCAACGGTCTGGATCCGATACACTACGTCATTTAGCCGTTTTACGACCTTATACGGACCTTTCCATTGCAGTTTTGGGGGCAAACCTTTCTTTCGTTGTGGATTGTACAGCAACACCAAATCTCCTTCCTGGAAACCCTCGGAATTCATCGCCTGCCTTTCATCTTGTTACTCATAATTTGTGTGCGCTGTCTCACAAGAGCATGTATCTCTCTCAGCTCCTCTTCCAGGATGTTTGACGTCTCTTTTCCAATTCTTCTAGCATCACCAGTCACCCCAAACTTCAGATCACTAGGCAAACGGAGCTCACTGCCGAATATTACCCTTGCAGGAGTTTTATCCGTTGTTTCATGCACTGCTGACCGGTATCCCATCAGGAACAAGGGTATGCGGACATCCCAATGTTTTTGATTCTTGTCCACGACCTTCCGCAAATGCTCATCCAGGCCATCTGATTGGGGATGAAGAGCCTTCGTTCGAGTTTTCCGGATACCCAGTATCTGGCACATCTCTTGGAACACCGCCGATTCAAAATGTCTTCCCTGGTCAGAGTGCAGCTTTATAGGTACACCGTATCTCGCAACCCAATTGTTGGTGAATACCTCCGCTACTGTTTTAGCTTCCTGGTTTGGAATCGGGTATACCCCCGGCCATTTGCTAAAGTAGTCCATAACCACAAGGACGTATTTGTTTCCCTGTGCGCTCTTAGGAAATGGACCGGCTACATCCATGGCAATCCGCTCAAAAGGTGCACAGGAGGTATACTGCTTCTTTTGGCCATGACTTCTGGATTTCGGCCTTTTAGCTGCAATACACTCCGCGCAGTTAGAAATCCACTCAGCGACCGATTGCCGACAACGAACCCAATAGAACCTCTGCTTAACATTCTCCAGGGTCTTCGTGATTCCCAGGTGCCCTCCACTAGCACCATTGTGAAATTCCTTGAGTACATCCGGAATTCTTACCCTTGGAACTACTATCAGGTTGCGGTAGCACTGGCCATCTTCGCTTTCCCATACCCTATGCAAACAGCCAGATATTAATCTTAAGCTGTTCCATTGGGCCCAGTACGCCTTTGCGATGGGGCTTTCCGCTGCCATTTGCTCCTTGGTTGGTCTTCTGTCCACCTCCAGTCCATGCATCAAAAGCTCCAGATCAGGGTCTTCCTGCTGACACCTTCGCAGCTGTTCTTCCTTCCACTCTTCCGCTGGTGGTATTGTCGTTAGACGAACGTCTATAATGTCCTCTTTGCCTTCAGCTTTTGAGCAGTGTTTACATTCCAGGCTACATGGTCGGCGGGACATGGCATCAGCATTACCGTGGACACTTCCCTTGCCGTGCTCAATAGCGAAGTCATTTTGTCACTTGCAGTCTCTCAATCCACCGAGCTAGCTGTCCTTCTGGATTTTTAAACTGTAGTAGCCACTTCAGCGCTGCATGGTCCGTTCGAACTCGGAAACGTTGCCCATAGAGGTACTTGTGGAAATGTTTGACGTAGTCCACCAACGCTAGTAGTTCTCTCCGAGTTACGCAGTAGTTCCTCTCTGGTTTTCCAATCGACCGGCAATAGTAGGCAACTACCTTCTCCTGCCCATCAATTACCTGCGACAGTACGCCTCCTATGGCATAACCACTAGCATCCGTATCCAAAATAAACGTTGCACCTGGAACGGGATACGCTAGCATAGGTGCAGTACATAGCCGTTCCTTCAGAGTTTGGAAAGCCTCCTCCTGCTCCTTGTTCCACTCGAAGGCTCTATTTTTCCTAGTGAGCTCGTGGAGGCTATTAGCAACGCTGGCGAAATTCGGAACAAATCGGCGGTAGTACGTGCATAGCCCAAGAAAACTTCGTAGTTCGTGCAGGTTCCTAGGTCTTGGCCAATCCTTAACTGCCTCTATCTTTTCCTTCGCAGTACAGACGCCCTCCGTTGTCACCTTGTGCCCTAAGTAGTTCACCTCCTTTTTGAACAGTGAGCACTTTTTAGGACTTAGCTTCAGACCAGCGCCTGCTATCCTCTGGAAAACTTCTTCCAAATTGTTCAGGTGTTCCTCAAAGCTTTTACCCAATACGATAATGTCGTCTAGATACACCAAACATGTTTTCCAATGCAGTCCTTTGAGCACATGGTCCATAAGTTGTTCAAAAGTGGCAGGAGCGTTGCATAATCCAAAGGGCATCACCGTGAATTGCCACAGACCGTCTCCAACGCTGAAAGCTGTCTTCTCCTTATCCTCGTCACTTACCTCCACTTGCCAATAACCGCTCTTAAGGTCGAGTGTTGAGAACCACTTTGTTCCAGTCAACGAGTCCAGAGTGTCATCGATCCTGGGAAGAGGATAGCTGTCTTTTTTCGTCACATCGTTTAGTTTCCGGTAGTCTACGCAGAACCGCATTTGACCATCCTTCTTCTTCACAAGTATTACCGGCGAACTCCATGGACTCGCTGATGGTTCAATCACACCACTCTCGCTCATTTCTTTTATTATTTGGCTAACAGTTTCACGTTTGGCAAGTGGAACACTCCGAGGAGCTTGAAGGAATGGCTTTGCATCGCCAGTATCAATGCGATATTTCACGACGTTAGTCCTGCCTGGTTTGTCGCCATCCTTGTCGAATATGTTGGAGTATCTTCGAAGAAGTTCCTTAGCCTTGTGCTGGTATTTTTCTTCCAACCCTTCCGTCCATGCATTAATGTTTTCCGCAGTTGAAGATTGCCTCTACCTCTCGACATTGCCCCAGTACTGTTCCTCGTCGGAGTTTGACTGGTGATTTGAACTCATTGAGCACTCGAACGGGGATGCGTCCATCCTTTTGCGTCTTAGCCAGGGTTTTACCAATAAGTACGTCCGGTGTAGAATTTTGTGTTGCTTCAACAACCCACAATTTGTTTGTCCCACAATCTCCATCAATCTTTGCCCACACAACTGCTTCTGACTTCGATGGAATCTGCTCACTTTCCTCTAGGATCACTCGCTTGCTGCTGTACGCACCATCATACCAAAACCTAAGGGGCACTTCCATGTTGTCGTACTTCCTGATCCTGTTCTTCATGTCGATCTTCATACCTTGATCAAATAAAAAGTCTAATCCAATGATGACTTCATCCATAATCGCCGCGACTATGAACTTGTGTAACACCGTCACATTCCCTATTGCGACTTTGCATGTTACCTCTCCTACAACTTGGGTGTCCTCACCAGTTACTGTCCTCAACCTTGCTCCAGGTAATGGTCTTACCTCCTTAGTGACCAAATCAGATCGAATGATGGATGATGCGCCCGTATCCACAGTTAGTACTCGCTCATGTCCGTCCACATATCCACCAACAGTAACGTTGCTCGCTTTCCTGCCAATTCGCGAGACGGATATTATGGGGCTTTCAATTGCGGGAGCCAGCGTGCGCCCCTTGCTGCTGGCTCGTTTTAGTTTAACGACTGATTGGAGTCGGGCTCGTCATCCTCAGTCCTGCCTTTACGTACTGCTGAACTGTTTGACCTGTTCGAACCCGTCTTACATTCGCGTGTGAAGTGGCCTGGTTTTCCGCAACTAAAACATTTCCTAGCACCATCCTTCCTCTCGGTTGCACCAGGAGTATTCTTTCCTGCCATCGACTTGAGTGTTTTCAGGATCTCGTTCATCACGTCAGGTGTCTCCACTTCTACTCGATAGGCTTTGTATGCTGTTCTACTTAGGAGTGCCGCCGTTTCACGCGTCTGAGCATACGAGACAGTTTCAGTAAATGTTGGCTTTGGATTCGCGTACGTCTCTCGCTTGGTATACACGTCCCGCATTCTGTTGAAGAACCTCTGGATTTTTACTCTTTCGAGGTGCTCAACAGATGCATCTCCAATTGCCAAATGAGCCAACCTTTCAACCTCAGATTCGAATTCCTGTAAAGTCTCGTTGGATTTCTGGTAAATCTGTCTCCGGTGCTCGCTACCATAACGTCCTTCCACTGCACCCATTAACGCCTCGTAACTGTTCCTTTCACAGTCGGGAATAGTCTGCAAGATTTCTGCCGCAGGTCCTTTCAATGCAACGAATAGTGCAGCGGATTTATCCTCCATGCTCCAATGATTTGCTGCAGCCGTTTTTTCGAACTGGAGCTTAAAGACCTGGAAAGGAATCGTGCCGTCAAAGGATCGGGTTTTTACCTTGGGTGCGCTCGTCGAAGTAGCTGGACGATTCAACTGTAAATCACGAAGACGACCTTCCAACTCTTCTAGCTTTGTCTCGACTTTCTAAGGTCTCTCTTAGATTTTGTCCTGTATTTGTGTAATTTTTGCATCCTGTGCTTCCAGCTGGGATGATATACGTGTCTCTTGTGCCAGTAGCTGAGTTTCTAGCCGGGATGACACCTGCGCTGATACCTCTGAAGATATACGTGTCTCCAGCGTTTGCATCTGGGATGACAGCTGTGATGACATCTGTAACATGCGTGTATCCTGTGCTTGCATCTGTGACGACAGCTGTGATTACATCTGTGACATGGCAGCCAATAACGTTTTCATGTCTATAGCTGTTGATGAACTAAGAGCCTTTCGCTGTTCTTCAACCTTCCCGGATGTCTGCTGCACATCCTTCGACGAACAAGCAACTTCATCCTTCTGTTCGTCCTTTGCGGATGCATCGTCGGGTTTACCCTGGAAGTCGTATTTGTCCACGTCGATGCCTTCAGCTTCCATAGCCTCCCTACCGGGATAACAATTCCACTTTTCTTCCGGAGGTGGCCAAATTACGCTTTTCTAACTCTTGTTTCAGCTCCTCAATCTTTAAGTCCTGAATTTTCGCCATTTTCAGTAGTTTGTCCTTCGGGATTTATTTAACAATCCCACTTCTGACACCAATTGTTACGATTATCCTTGAAACCTCGTCCGGATTTCCCAAATCCCTCGGTTCGTATCGCTGGATTGTTAAATAAATGCAATCGGTGACCAAATTGTAGTACAATTAACTTTATTGTACAGCAAACAATTTACAATACTCGCTAATACAGTAAAAACACTTTACAATACTTGTTAAAGCAATAACAGCGCTTAACTAAACTTGGTAACACAATTAAACTTATATCTTGCTTATTCCCAACTCACTTCCCTGCTCACTTTACCTGTAGCTTGCTGTCTTGTAACTAACTCACCTCACTGTGGCGGCGCCCTTATATACCTGCGCTGGCACTTATGGCAACTCTAAAACATTCTGAAGTTTATCGCTCGCTGTTCGCAGTGTTCATCCAACTTGACGTTTCTCTTTGTGGAACATTCTACGTCATTCCTCGAACATTCTGCCTATTTCTCGTTGTTCGCTTTGTGTTGCCGCAGTATTCGCCACAATATATTAACATTCGTTTTTGTTGCCGAACTTTTAACAAGTTTATGACATTTAACTAAAATCATGCCACCAGATTCACTAGTAGACAAAATTTTGATTCTTGTAAAAGCAAAAAAATAAAAATAAGTTAGTGAAGTTGGATGAAAATAATAAAAGTGTTGCGCGTTTCCAAACTGTCAGAATTCGGTACACCTGAGTAAAGATTCGAAAATAAAGTTCTTTGCTTTTCCGAGGATAGGGTACGTAATACGTGCAGTTCGACGACAAATTGCTGACGCAAAATATTTTTTAACCTCTAAAAGATGTACCGTTATCCATGGAACAGGAAGGAGGTCGAGTTAAAATGATGGCCTGCAACTTGTAACAGTACCAATTTTTGGATTCTCGGAATTTTCTGATAAAGATGTGGTGCTGCTAAAAAATATTTATACAGAAATATAAGCACGAAACTATGTATTTGTGACAAGAATTATCCACATAAGATGAAAACTATTGCAGTCTCATTTTATAAAATTTTTGTTAATAGAAAAATGCATAAGTAAGACAGTTTGGGTACGGTTCGGTTATTTGTACAATGATTTTGGGTTATCGTGTCCAAACACGTGACCCGAATAAATAATAATTTTACATATACGTCTAGCAAAGGGATTAAGCTTTAATTTAAAATAAAGATTTCGGTTTGAAATGTGCACATTTATTGTAAATTTGGAGGTGGATTTTGCGCAAAAATACTGTGGATGGCGTAACCGGAGTTGGACTGATGAGGTTATTTCTTCTAGTGCGGCTGAAGGCCACCAACTCGGAAATAACAATGATAACAAAAATAAAGTATTTGTCAATATTATTGTGGCTTGTTAACATATTGTTTTTAATATTTTTATTGACCTTTGTACCACGATTATTTATTAGGAAAAATTTAAAAAGCAACAAAGCACTATTTCGGTTATTTGTTGCCTTTTCAATTTTTCCTAATAAGCAATCGTGGTACAAAGCTCAATAAAAATATAAAAACAAAAATATAGTATATTTGCACCATGATGCAATTCTTCACAGGTATTGTCTCCCCACAGAGTTTTGCTCCACATCGAAATTCGTGCTCTTTTATGTTCTAAGTGTTGCGCGTAAAACTTCACACTTAAATTTAAGACATTCTTAACAAAAATTGAAGCAAGTTTCGCCTATTTTTCTTTAGTTTATTTAATGTTTATTATTTTTTACGAATATGTCGCTCATTACTTAACAAAAACCATATACTACATCCAGATTTTAGACTTTGTGTAAAAATTATGAAAATTCTGCAAAATTTCAGAAAAATTTGTAACTTTCTAATCAGCTAAAATGGCGCGTCCCAGTTTATATGTAATTGGGTCATTCGCTTAAAACAAAAAAACATTGAAATCGGCTCACTATCTGAAGACTTTTCGGGTTAGAAAAATTTTTTTTTTAATTTTATGTAACAGCCCGCCAGAAAAAAAAATTCTCAGGGATAAGACCAGCCATTTCTAATAGATTTTGGATCACTAAATTTGTAAAAATAAAAACTTGCATATTTGAATTTTAATAAAATAAGGCGAATAGCAAATAGCAAAATCGGCTAAAACCGGCAAATTTTTTTTTGCAAAACGGCTAACAAATCGGCTGCCGGCTAAACCGAATTTTCTCCGGCTGTTTGCTATCGTAACCGGCTAAATCTAGCCGGAAAACGACTAAAATGGCAACACTGTTTGTACTAGTAGGTACAATAAGCTGTATTGCGTTGATTCCAGAATCAGTAGGAGCAGGAGAATCAGAAACTGGAGAGGCAGCAGAGGTAGCATGAGATAGGTGAGAGCGATTAACATCAACCAAAGAGACGTCAGGTTGAGGCGAAAATTAAGAGAGTAATTGAGGCTGAATAGTATAATCAGTCGCAGCGGCAGTGCAGACAGCGATCGACTTAGCGGCGTTTGGAGCTGCAGCAGGTATGGTCTGCTTGAAGTTCTTTGCAAATTTATTAACACTACGGCGCAGTTCTTTGACCTCGGATGTAAGCGAGCCAAGAGTAGCGACAACCTCTTCATCGTAACGTTTATGCAAATTACTAAGCTCAGAGTAAAAATTTCTAATTTTTCTAATAATATGTTTCTGTCGGCTTGAAGAGCATGTATCACTGCAACCGCGCAAGTCTGTTCAGCTCTCAGTTCCTTTAGTTCGGAAAGAATGGCTGATAAAGTTGAGTGTTGCTCAATTTCGTTATATCGCTAGCTTAGAGTGAAATGTTGCTAAGTCCACTTTTTATGAAAAATTTGTTTTTGATGCAGGAAGCAAGGAAAACTGAAAATGCACCGTTTCTGAAAGGATCTAACTGCTTATTTTATTTCTACTCGTTTTATTCCGTGATGTGCAAAATTGCTAAGTCCAAAGTAGTCACAGAAAATTTGATAAGTCCAAAAAATATGAATATTTTTTTTTACGCTATCGAATTCGATTTGTATTAAGGGTTTTGCAACAACATTATTTTTGAATATTTATATACATATGTATGTATGTATATTAGGCTGGGTCGATTTTGTATGGGGGAAAATAAAGGGCATTTGACCGTATTGTAATAGTTATGATGTCTAAGGTCTAAGCCAATTGTTATTGGCCAAGAAAGATTAATTTAAAATTTATCTTTTGCCCGCGCAATTGAATCAAAGTTTATGAATTTTGAAAATGAAACTTTGGCTTGTAATATCTTTGGAATCCATGGAAAACTCTTCCTCAAAGATTAGACAAAAGTATAGTCCCGTTACAGTGGTCCAATTTGCAGCAACTTCACCAAGGCAGACGCCGAATTACAGCAAGGAAGTACGAAGATTTGCAGTACTTAAAAGCAACTTTGCCTAAAGACCATCATAATTTTTACGATAGTTTGCTACATGAATGATTTTTTGGTGTGTAGTTTAGTTTCAGCGAACAATACTATTAATTTAATCTACCATTAATTGTTTGTTCATTATTATTTTAATGTATAAGTTGTTGTTTATAATAAACAAGTTCGCAACTACGTTTCAAATTAAAAATATGTATAAAAAAATCTTTTTCAGAAAATTTATTTAGTCTGAACCGAAAATCCCATTAATGGGATCGTAAAAGAACGGCCGCTGTGGTGTCGTGGTAAGCAGTGCGCGCTGCCACTGTACAGGGCCTGGGTTCAAGCCCTGGTCAAAGCAACATTACAAACAAATTTAGAAGAAAAGGTTTATCCTTAACAGCGGTTGCCCTTCCACAGGCAATGGCAAACCTCCGAGTGTATTTCTGCCATCAAAAACAGCGTAAAACTGTAAGTCCCTTCCCTTTGTGTGACAACATCAAGGCGCACGCCACAAATCGGAGGAGAACCTCGGCCTAAGACTAACATATGTATAAGCCCCAATCTATTACAAAAGTGAACAAACATGGGAAACAATTTCGTTGCATCAAATGTTAAAGCTGTTTTGGATAGAATCCGTAAGTATAAAGTCTCCATCAGCTCTAGATTTGGAAAAAACGAGGTCAAAATGTCAAAAAATCGCGTTTTTTGCAATATTTTAGAAGCCATAGCAAAGAAACTTAAGGTGATATTACGCTTAAATTAAAGCTAGAAGTCTCGACTACTATCCCTGAAAGTACCATCCCTGCACCTTGAATTGATGGTCACTTATAGTAATCAGCATAAAAAAGTCTATCCAAAACAGCTTTAACATTAGATGCAACAAAATCACTGTTCCCTTGTGTTATTATTATTTTTAAAAGAACCTAAACAATTTGTTCTAACAAATCGTTTCTTAAAATGTACCTACGAGATGGATTTTTCGTATAGTACATATTGGAAAAATTCATGGAAAATTTGCTAAGTCCAACAAAAAAAAACTTAAGAAAAAAGTAGAAAATTTGCTAAGTCACAAAATTGTCTACAAAATTTGTAAAAAAGCAGACTTTTTTTAATGAAGGGCAAATGAAAAACGCGAAATATTGCATTCCAAGTTTTGCAAAATACTTAAAGAAAATTACTTTGGAACGTTTTGTGTGCCTCCTGTACAATTGAAAAAAAAATGGACTTAGCAACCTTGCACTCTAAGCTAGCGATATGTATCGATGCGCGGCTTAGGCAGAGGCACTTTTGTATTTTATTGGTGTACATCATTATCATTACTACTTGGGTGAGCGTGAATAGGCGAATTGGGCAACGTTGGTTTATGCGAAGCCATGTTCTCTTCCCGGTGAACAGCTGCACACTATCCGCAAATGTAGACGTTGTTAGCATTAGCGAAATAATTTAAGTCTGCAGGCAAAACACCAACACACTTCAAATGATAAAATTCATTACATTTATCACATTGTACCTTGTTTTGGGTGCGATCAACTTTATGGCCGCAAACACACGGCATAATAAAAAAGTAGGTTTTCCATAAGAAAATATGATGAAACTAACAGAGTCACTGTCTCTAGCACAAAGTTTAATTATATTGCACTATCATTTTAACGAGGAAATCCAAAAGTACAGAGCTCAGCAAAAACACGTCCGCACACGTCCGCGACTGACAATTTTACTTCGAGAATACCCCTAATGAACTTTTAAATGTGTTCTGTCGATATGACATTTTAATATACCTTACGTACATATGTACCTTTGTATGCAATAAAAGTTTAACAATAACAATGTTTGTACATTTATTTAAAAAAAGACGTTTTTAGGTAGGAAATGACGTTTTTTCAGACCAAGAGGGACGATTCCTCATGCTGAAGACCTGGCAACACTGGCTGCGATATCGGCACACGCTCACTGTAGGCTTCTTGGTGTGGCATACATACATACCGAGGGCTTATATTCAATACCCTCTATCTACAATTTTGATGAAAATGAGTTTTTGATGGTAACGTGAGCTCTTATTTATCCTTCAGCCATGACAATAATGCCAAACTTAAAATTTTGCTTTTATGGTATTATATTCTCATTTTGAAAAATCCACTATCTGCAATAACATTTTGTTACAAAAGCAAAATCCTCTATCTACACAATTTTGCTGGAAAATCGTTTTCATTACCATTTTTTTGTGGCAGGTCAAATAAAGACTGGGTAAGTTACATGTGCCGTTGCATGTATGTATATGTTCCGGTAAAATCCGATCTTAGGTCAAACTAGTTTTGCCCAGGCTAAACTTGTTCTACCTAATGCGATGTCCAACCGAAACCAAATCTTGTGGACTGCGTAGCTTCAGTTGGACTGATGATGAGAGTTACAAAAATAGTTTATTCTAAGATCGGGTTTGGCCGGTAGCTTACAGGTATATACATGTCCGCTCATTTACTACAATAATGTCATAACTCAAAAAATCAAAACTCGAGAAAGACGGCTTTAAAGTTTTGAATTTACATATACGCCGATACTAAAAATGAATACATATTTTATTCTAGTGAGATTCTGGTAAAGGCCTGTATGCAGCTCTCAAGAAAAGCAAAAACTCCATATAAAATGACGTACAAGAAATGGCTGAAAAATTTTCTTGAGTCAAATTTCCTTAAGGCAGTACGCAGTTCTTAAGAAATTTACTACGTTTCCAATAAGGGTTTTCTAAAGTTTTTTGTGAAGAAAGAGCATAAGGCAACCCAGTTTTGCAACAGAAATATATGCCCGTTCCATTATTTCTTGAGGAAAGAGTGAGGCAACAGGGTGTGAAGTATCAAAAAATGTCAAAATTCCTTGGACACACACGCGAAATAATGGCAATTTTTTTCTTGACCGTTTTCTTGAGAGCTGCATACAGGGCTTAATCGATACAGCTATGATATTTTTACACGAAATAGAAGAAGACGTAGCGATAATTTCTGCATACTCAACTCAAAATTTGTATTTTTTGGATTATGACACTACTAAAGTAAATGAGCGATGTGTATATGTTTATTTGCCTCCACTTGGTCCGAAGATTCCCACAATTCTCTCTTACTCATATCTATTTAAGAGTTTGACCAACAATCTCTTCGATGACAGTCAAAAGCCCTGGTGCAGACAAAATCCCGTACCCCGTTCTAAAAAATCATCCGTATCCCATCAAACAAAGAGTCATTAAACTCCATAACTACATTTTATTTCAAGGGTTATATCATCAAGAGTGGGAAACTGCTATTATTATTCCTATTGCCAAACTAAATACGCTAATAATATTTTAATTTTTTCTAAGACTAAGGACTTGACGGAAGTAAAAATTAGTTTTTTCTAACATATTAAACGATCTAATCAATTGGTCCAAATCTTCAGGAGCTCAGATTTAAGCTGAAAAAGTAATTTTTTCACATATGCAGAAAATACAAATAAATACATACATCCAACCCTCTCCTTGTCTAACACCCCTCCCCTATACTGATACATTGAAAATATTTGGAATGATTTTTTACAATAAACCTACTTTTAAGCAGAACTGTCATTATGTAAAAGTTGACTTTGGGCTCGTAATTTATGGACACTGCGCAAAAAAACATCTTAAATTGCTAGAAACACCTTACTATGTAGCAGAGGAGAAAAAGCATCCGTGCATTTCCCACCTCGCCAATAAAAGCTATCTCTCACGTCGAATCCTACTTTCAACAAAAAAAACTGATGTAGCAAGCAATCAATCACCTTTATTTCGTATATTAAGCTACATCAAAGATTTCGACATCATCCGATGCTTACTAAAGTAAAAACTCTACCGCAAGGGCATTTGCCCAGTTTGATACTCATAAATTACCTGGGAGCTTATTTTCACAGACGGTTCCAGATATGGTGGTAACAAAAGGGCTGGGTGTTACAATTGTCTTCAGTGCTTTTCCCCCGTACTGCTCGGCATTTACAGCCGAATCAGCTGTACGTTTCGCCTCTATAAACGAAGGAAATTTCCTCATCTGAACGGATAGTAAACCAGCCAGCGAAGCCTCTTTTAACAGTGCTAATGATTCTCATATAATTTCGAAATCACGTGAAATACTCTTTTGACACAAAAACACATTTAAAATTATGTGGTTACCTGGGCACATCGGAATAGAAGGGAACGAATTTTCACACCTATGATTTCTGCATTAAAATCTTAGTTTAACATAGTAATTACGTCTAAGGAACTGACATTTTCATTATTCTGCAAAACCCTCTATCAGCAAATTTTTCTATATAAATTGTTATAATTCGAATTGCAATAACCTCTATCTGATCTTTAAACTAAAATTAAATGAATTAAAAGTAAAAAACTAGTTTTAGTATATTGCGTGAATATTTAAGACATGCGTGTGTACTTAAAATTATTAACACTTTTAAAAACAGCTGCCAAAACAGTTTTTTTGCTCCCCTGAAAAATTGAGTTTTTGCAGATAGAGGGTATTGAATATAAGCCCTCGATACATTGATCTTCAGCTTTTTCTTTATTTCATAAATATGAAGTTCATTAAAACAAGCAGTTGGCGCTGCGCATCAGAAACCTTCTCTGCAAAAAATGGGACTAATCCGGGATGACTCCGGGAGCAATCGCAAAGGAGCATGCGACTAATACCACTTTTGATCTCTTTATATGGAATGAACTGATCGCGTTTGTTCGAGCATGTCCTATGAAGAGACTAATTGTTCACCTTTATACCCGAAAGGGTATAAAAAGCGACTTGTCACTTTTAAAAAATAAAAATAAAAACTTGCGCCAGCTGAGATTCGAACCGGGTTGCTCAGTTTTGTTAGGCGAATACTCTATCTGTGTGCCAACGCCGCACATTAAATTTCATTGACTAAGTGCGTACATATCATTAAATCGTTAATAGTACCCGTTAGAGATGAGTTGGGGACTAATTGATCTCCAATTATACCCATAAGGGATGAGTCGAGACTAATTGACCTCCATTAGTACCCTTGTGAGACTAGTTGGGACTAATTAATGCCCAATTGTACCCGATTGAGAGTAATCTCGGAATACTCTCTTTAGAGATTAGTCGCACAATTTTTTTGCAGGGTTACTTTACATCACTGTAGTACAGTGGTGCACAGCGTTGGCACCCTGTCGGGAAAATCTCTAGTTCTGAACTGGTGCGCTTCTAGTACATTTAGACCCAGTACTGGTTCGCGATAAATATGCATTTAAATACAACCATGATTGATAAAAACTGAACTTGCAAATTCACCTTGTTCAATTCTATTCCCGTTGAAAATGCTAGTAGATATGCGAGTAACTTTTTTTCTTTTCTAATTATTTGTAAAAAATTTTATTTTTGTACCACCTTAGTATTCAAGCAAACGTCAAGCTGTGAAGTTGTACTTTATTGTGCTCTGATTTTGGCTTTCTACTTACTAAGTTCATTGTGCTAATTCTGTGTTAAAGTAGTGATAAAAAGTGCTTATGAGCATCAGAGTGTGAAATAATTGAAGCTAAGTGAAAGTTATTGGTTTTATGTTAAAGTAAATTTAATTAAATTTCACTAGCATACATTCTAATTTTGCCGAGTCATTTGTTGCTATCATTGTTGTTGAATCCTTTGTAGTTAACTTTCATTTTGTTTTTGCACATTTGTTCTACTCTTTTTGTTTACTTCTTCTAGTAATTCTTGTCACAGCTGTTTGCGTTGCGTTTATTAAGTGTCATAATTACAGTGATACTCAAACAGTTCGCTACATTTATTTAAAGCTATTTACATCAGCTCCTTAATTGTTATAATTTATTTGGTTTGTCTTTTATTAACGAGTGTATTACATAATCTTTCAATATGAAGTGTGATCTTGATACTTGCCAAATTAAAAGCGATTCTGAACGCTACTTATCGTGCTGGCTGTGTGATGGTATTTACCATCTGAAATGTGCTGGTTTGACGGGAAGAATTCTGGACGCTATTAATGATGGCAAGGGCCTTCGCTGGTCTTGCGTAAAGTGCAGGTCAACCGAAGTTGATCTTTTCAAGCTATTTAGGCAAACCAGAAATGGTTTTACAGAAATAGGAAGAGAATTGTCGGTACTGACAGAAAAATTTAAGCATTATGAAAATATGTTTAAATCATTCAAATGCTTAGATACCTTGCAATCTGTTAAGGATATCCGTGTGTCTAAACGTAAGCGTTTTCATAGTCCATCTAAGGAAATTGCTGCCGTTGCACGTCAGAATAATCTTCCGACGGACTTAATTAATTTATCCTCTCCGTGTCCTCCAGCATCAGAATCCTCAGCCTCAAAAGACCGTGCAACGAAATCTGCTTCGGATAATAAAGAGCCTGAAGTATCATCCCCTTCCCCCATTGAAGTGGTGGCATTATCTTCAAAGCCTCCACCGCCTTCCCTATCCTCAACTACTAACGCAGAAACTCAACCCCCTCCACCGGTAGTCCAGTCTGATACGAGGAAACTAGTTGTGGTTCCGCCAAAGAAGTCAATCTTTGTTTCTAGATTTTCGAGAGACACTACCGAAGACGATATAAAGCTTTACTTCTCATCAAAAATTACAACTGTCGACTTAAGCATCAGAAAATTTAATTTTAATTACGAAAGAAATATTTCTTCATTTAAAATTGACGTAAATTTAGATAATTTTAATGCGCTGCTTAGTAGCTCTTTTTGGCCCCCCCGGAGCTTTCGTTCGTGAATTCGAATATAGGCCCAAAAAAGTAAATAACTTAGCTAATATTCCCCGTCATAACACTGAATCAAAAAACTAATTATTAAATCTGCTTTAAGTATTTATTACCAAAATGTAAGAGGCTTAAATACTAAATTAACGAACTTATACTTTAAAGGCCTTGAATGTAATTATAATATTCTTTCTTTTACTGGAACTTGGCTGAAACCTCACATTTTCAATTCAAAGATTCTTCCAAATAATTATCATATCTATAGACGAGATAGGGAGGACAGAATCGGCGGTGGCGTACTCTTCGCTGTAGACTCTTCAATACCATCTGAAGAAGTTAGTCTTCCACACATTGATTCAGTAGAGTTCAAATGCATTCGTGTACAGGCTGGAAAACGGTCTATTTACTTAGCTCTATGCTATATCCCTCCCCGATCTGACACATTGGTGTATTCACGACTCATATCTTTACTGAAATCAGTTAATTTACGGACTAAACCCTCTGACTCAATGATTGTGTTGGGTGATTTTAATTTACCAAGCATATCATGGAACATCATTGACAATGATATCGTACCGTTCGCGTCTAGTGCGTGCAACAACGTATTTTTAGAGGAGATGGCTGAACTCTGCCTAACTCAGGTTAATGTACTTCACAATAAGTTTGGTAAAGTATTAGATCTTGTTTATGTTGATGATGCATCTAAGTCTGTTGTAAATAAGTGTGATCCACTAGTTTTGCCCGAAGATGTCTACCACCCTGCTATGGAGGTATCTTACGAAGTTATAAGTGATGGTCAAAATTGCAGTACCCAAGCATACGAACCAAATATTCGCTTTGATTTTTCGAAAGCCAACTTTAAAATGCTTAACAAAGAACTGTCTAAATTGTCGTGGCCTGCATTTAAAGAAAATATTGAACAAAGCGTTGCACTTTTTAACTTTACTTTACATGAATTATTTGAAAAGCATGTGCCTAAACGCATGTATGTTCCTGAAGAGCAAACACAGTTATGGTTCACTAAAGAACTGAAAAATTTGAAAAACAGAAAGTCGCGTTATTTTATATTACACAAAAAAACCGGTTTACACTCATACTATGTAAAATACTCACTTTTGCGTCATAAGTTTTTTGAATTAAACAAAAAGTGTTATAAAGCTTACTTGTGTAAAATCAAACGGCGTATAATATATAACCCCAAATCATTTTATGACTTCGTAAACTCCAAGCGAAATGTACGTGGGTTTCCTTCCGCCATGAAGTATCAAAATACCGTCTCTAGTGATAATCAAACAATTTCTAACATATTCGCTCAGTTTTTTAAATCCAATTATTCCATTAACTCACATGCTAACATTGGCTATCCTTTTAAACTATGTCCAATGAACTCAATAAATATCCCAGTAATATCTCCCGATGATGTAGTAGTTTATCTGAAATCCTTAAAGCAGTCCTTCAGTTATGGTCCTGACCAGATCCCTACTTGTATTCTTATAAATTGTTCTCTATGAGCCGTTAACAGCGATATTTAATTTATCTCTTAAAGAGGGCGTTTTTCCAACTATATGGAAGGAATCGTCCATAACCCCGTTACATAAAAGCGGTAGCAGATCTTCAGTGGAGAACTACCGGGGAATAGCTAAGCTTTCTGCAATTCCTAAATTATTTGAAGCAATTATAACAAATCAGTTGACGCATTCTATCTCTTCTAGCATTTCATATAGTCAACATGGATTTTGCAAGGGCAAATCAACTTCTACAAATTTACTCGAATTAACATCCTACATCTCAAAAGCATTTAGTGAAAGCAAAACTGTTGATGTTATATATACTGGCCTCAGTAAAGCATTTGACAAAGTGTGCCACTCGTTGCTCATCTAAAAACTTGATCTTCTTGGTCTTCCACCTAATTTTCTACGTTGGATCTTCATGATAGATCACAAAGGGTAATGTTTAAAAATACTATCTCTGACGTCATTGATGTTACTTCAGGAGTCCCTCAAGGTAGCCACCTAGGCCCGGTTCTGTTCTTGCTTTTTATAAACGATATTTCTACAGATATACAATTTTCCAAAATTTTAATGTATGCAGATGATGTAAAGCTTTATAAATCGTACGTTTCAATTAAAGAAAGGTCTTTGCTACAATCAGACTTAGACAGCATGGCTTACTGGTGTCAAGTAAATCTTATGCCTCTAAATCTTCAGAAATGTAAAGTAATGAGCTTCTCGCGAAGAGCTGTTCATCCCACTTCTTTACAATAGGTAACCATAACCTGGAACAGGTATACAATTTTGTGGACCTTGGTATCACAATGGATCCTAAGCTTAATTTTAATCTTCATATTAATGTGACAGTCAACAAAGCTAAAGGTGTACTTGCATTTGTGAAACGATGGTCAAAAGAATTTTGTGACCCTTATATCACTAAAACCCTGTTTACAACATTAGTTAGGCCAATTATGGAATACGGTTCGGTGGTTTGGAATCCAAGGTATCAAATTTACTCAGACAAGATAGAGTCAATTCAAAAACAATTCCTACTTTTTGCCTTAAGAAATTTCCGTAGGGATTCTCAATATAACCTTCCACCTTATACGAGCCGATTAAAACTTATTAATCTTCCTACACTTTCCAGCCGCAGGCAAATGCTTGGTACAGTTTTTATACCCGAGCGCACTTGTGCACAAGGGTATATTAATTTTGTTCACATAACGGTTGTTTGTAACAGCCAAAACGAATCGAGATAGATATAGACAAATGTATACATATATGCTCAGAATGAATAGAGAAATCGATTAAGCCATGTCTGTCTGTCCGTCCGTCTGTCCGTCTGTCCGTCCGTCCGTGTACACGATAACTCGAGCAAAAATAGAGATATCTCAACGAAATTTGTTATGTAGGTTTCTGTTAATCCAAGGTAGGTTGGTATTGAAAATGGGCGAAATCGGACAGTAACCACGCCCACTTCCCATATAACGGTAATTTCCAGAAATACGAAAACTGCGATATTTTAGTAACTACTGAAGATAATTCACTCAAAATTGGTATTTACAATAATTTTCAGACGAAAAATAACAATATTATAAATTTTTGGAAAATGGGCGTAGCCACGCCCACTTATGGTTATATGTGTATATCTTGGTAACCGCTGCACCAATTTCTTCCAAACTTGGCACAGTTGTTGGCCTTGGTACAGCATACTAAATGGCCGAAAATTTAAAAAATCGGACAATAACCACGCCCACATTCCATATAACGGTAATTTAGAGAAATACAAAATCTTCGATAATTCAGTAAATATTAAAGCTAATTTATTCAAAATTGATGCTTCCAACAATTCTTTACCAAGAAATACGTTTATGATAAAATTTTGGAAAATGGGCGCGGCACCGCCCACTTATGATCACATATATGTATATCGGTAACCGTTCTACCAACTTGTACCAAACTCGATGGTTATTGTGCTTGCCACATAAAAGCAAAACGTTGAAAATTATTGAAATCGGACTAAAATTACTAAATAATTAATTAAAATTTATAAAACTCGGTACGGGAATTGTTTTTGGTTTGGAAAATTTTTGAAATCAGGTAATAACCATGCCACTCTACTATACGGGTACTTTTATAAAAAGATAATACTACTATACGCATAGCCAAAGCCAAATCGCTTAAAGATAAGGCAAATATTTTAAGTAGTACAATTGCATTGCACATCTCACTTGTGAGAAAATGTGTATAGTTTGTTGCGTAACTGATTTATATATCTGACAGAAAATTGTTTTAAAATATGTACATATGTACATACATACACCTCATTCTAACACTCTAGGAAGTATCAACTGCAAAAACTAATTTTTGAAAGGGTCAAAAAATTCAGTCGGCTACCCTGATGGGTATGCAAATTTCTAAATCAGCCGAGTGGCTAAAATTGTATTTGAATATGTACATGGCACATGCATACACATATTTGATAATATCTATGTATGTATGCCAAATAAATAGTTTTACGCCTTCTCAACGAATCGTTGGTTTTCCCAACCAAGCACCGTTTTTTGTTATGGCATTTTGAAGGAGTGGATGAAAATAAATTAACAAATGTATTGTGTATTCATTTTGCCTGGGTTATAATGCACGGGGCGGAACGTAACAATTCGTAAGGATCTATTGATTTTAGATCTCCCATACGTTACGTTTCGCCCAGACCATTATAACCATTCGCATTGATTTCACATACAATAAATAGTTAAGTGACAGTTCACTCCGTCCCGTTACTTCCATTATATCCCAGGTAGTTATGTTCATTTCTTTAAAAAAAATACTTGCGAACGAATGTTTTAATCACTTAGCAGGTAGCCTCGTAGGTATTGGTAAAATCTTCGTTTGAATGCGGGTTTTCTAGCAGCGGTATGAGTTTTTACATACTCGAACATGTATTTTATGTATAAAGGATACGTGAACCATTTAAAATATTATCAGTATTTATAATTCACTTAAAATCTGCAGAGTGCATAAGCGGAATGAAAAACTGTGTCAACGAGAAAAATTTCGTGTGCGGTTTTAAAGTAGTGACGTGTTTTTAAAAATTTTAAATTTTGGAAATTGGCCATAAACAATAAAAACAGGCCTAAAAACACCCAACTGCCGAGAAAGCTCCAGGACAATCTTACCACAACTTCTGAGCCAACAAGATAACGGAAGACCCCCATTCGGCAAATCATCGAACAAATAGTTGGAAGCAGAGGTGCAACGAGCGGAGAAACTCTTCATAAGGAAAAATATTTTTAGGTATTTAAGCAGTTTAATTTACGTAAGTTTTTATATCTTTTATACTCAACACAGATAAAGTATAATGCCTAGATTAAGACAAAAATCTATGTTATTAAGACGCATCCAAAATAGAAGGCAGATGCAATCTTTTCGGGAAGATAATATACATAGATCAAATGAACAATCCCGAAACACAGCAAATCGGTCTAGACGTCGGTTAGATCCGGAAGTTCGCTCTTCTGAGCAAAGTTTATATACACTTCAACGCAGATATCGTCGAGAAAGCTCTCAAGTTCGGTCAGAAGAGCAACAGAGAAATACCCGAGAGCATATATCTCGGCGCGAGAACTCTCAATATCGCGCTATTGAGCAAAGTAGAGATACTCACCAACGTAGGTCTCGCCTGGAAAATCCCCAAATTCGCTCAGCCGAGCAAGACAGAAATACCCGAGAGCATATCTCTCGACGCGAGAACCCCCAATATCGCGCTATTGAGCAAAGTAGAGATACTCACCAACGTAGGTCTCGCCGGGAGAATCCTCAAATTCGCTCAGCCGAGCAAGACAGAAATACCCGCGAGCATATCTCTCGACGCGAGAACCCTCAATATCGCGCTATTGAGCAAAGTAGAGATACTCATCATCGTAGGTCTCGCCGTGGAAATTCTCAAATTCGCTCAGCCGAG
>NW_023458612.1:172474-185606 GCF_013731165.1 Rhagoletis pomonella | reverse complement strand
TAAAATCTTTTTAGGTTTGTAAAAATATACGAAATTTATTTCAAAACTATTTTAAGATCTTTATTGTTAAGAACTTCTGCTTTGCAATTCTTTCTATTTATCACATAACTAATGCTTATGACTATATCTATAAATATTGTAATATATTTTTAATTAAATCTTGTAAAAATTATTCCAAACTTTATTTATTTCAAATTAGCATGTACGCCTAGTCAATCAATCTCGGTTTTAATCGATCTTAGTATTTTTATGATTGAACGTACTTATATATCAAAATTCTTAAAAGGCATATAAAACCCGATAAAGCTATGCCAGATTTAACGTCCGTCCGCCCGTTTACAAGATAATTCGAGCAAAACTTGAGATATCTCAACGAGATAGACAGCTTGGTATTGAAATGGACAATAACCGCGCCTCCCTCCCAAATAACAGCATTTTCAAAAATTTTAATCTACGGTATTTTCGTAACTACTGGAGTACAAAATAAGATTATTATAAATTTTTGAAAAGTGGGCATGCCCCAGCTAACTCTGTCGTTAAAATTCATAATCGCCCAAGATGAAATTTCTGATTTCGAGCAAAAGCCGGGGATCGAGCCTAGGTTTCGACTAACATTAAAAACAAAAGTTTTTTCTAAAAGCGATCGCCCCTCGGCAGGTAATTGCAAACATCTGAGTGTATTTCTGCCATGAAAAAACAGCTTCCCATAAACATACAATCGCCGTTCGGAGTCGGCGTAAAAGTGTAGGTCCCTCCCTTATGTGTAACAACATCAAGGCGAACGCCACAAATCAGAGGAGATGGTCAAGCACTAGCAAGCATCAATACATTACATGCATACAAAGAACATAACGCGAGGGTATGTAAAATTCGGTTTCGCCCGAGTTTAGCCTTTCTTACTTGTTATAGTTAAATTACTAACAGGCCCAATTTCAAGTCCGCTTCTTCTTGGCGAAGTTAGCCTTAATGTTCCCTCCCGGGTATCAAGACACTTTTTCCCCCTATTTCTGAAAGCTAGTAAAACTAATTTTGAATTGCACGACCCACTCCGTTGCTTATGCCAGGATTTTAACTATCATTCCAGCACGTTTGATATATCAGATCCGCTTTTCAGCATTAAGAAATCGATACTGTCCTCTCTCAATAAATGAATCATTAAAATAAAGACATAAAATCGGCTGATGAATTTAGTTCTGTAGCTGAACAGTTTTAGATCTCGACACTTAACAAACTCCTGCCTATCGTGACTCGGCGCAAAAATTGAAAATACTGGTTCCGTACGTCATGCGGACTGCGCCCCTCGTGCGGATGGGCGGGAATGGAGGGTAAAAACCGTTGGGATATTATTATTATTAGTAAAACACATCATTTCTTGGTGCTGAATCCAAATCTGGCCGCACAATTGCTCTAGCACTAGAATGTTGAGATATCCTAACCTCAAAGTGCCAAAATCACGGTTTTTGGCGATATTTGAGGTTATAATGAAAACAAAATTTTTTTTTGCTCATTTCTACTTAGGGCATGATTTTCGTTTGTTGGGATTCGATTCTTCTTTCTTGAGATATATCTTAATGTGCAGTACTTCGGTATTACGTCGTAAGCATGAGTAATTATAGCATGTGGCTTTTCAATCGTTTTGAGCTAAAAAGTTTTGTTTATTGATTTATGTATGCATTCTTGTAAATATTGTTAATTTTTTATTTTTGTTAAATACATACAAACTGTTATGAAAAAAGCATCAATTGATTCAAAACCATTTGGTGCTTTTAGTGTGTTAAAACGCTTTTTTCCCAAGTATTTGGTGCTTTTTGAAAATCAAAAGTTGGCAACTCTGCTTCGAGAAGCCAGCGACAGTGATGAATACATCAAGAGAAGTGGAAATAATTAAAATTGAATTGTGTAAATCCCAAGTACGTGGCCATATGGAACAGCTGATTTTTGACACTTTCTTCGCATACTTTTCCGTTATTGACCTACAAGCACCCATTCTGACGGGCCTATGAATTTCGCTTTGCGCATGCCTGAAGCGAGCAAAGGTTATTTTTTATACCCGAGCGCACTTGTGCACAAGGGTATTATAACTTTGTTCACATAACGGTTGTTTGTAACAGGCAAAACTAATCGAGATAGATATAGACAAATGTATAAATAAATGATCAGAATGAAAAGAGAAATCGATTAGGCGGTGACTGTCTGTCCGTCCGTCCGTCCGTCTGTGCACACGATAACTCGAGTAAAAATTGAGATATCTTAACGAAACTTGGTATGTGCACTTCTTTCGGGCGTAGGACGGATGGTATTGAAAATGGGCGAAATCGGACAATAACCACGCCTACCTCCCATATAACGGTAATTTTTAAAAATACGAAAACTGCGATATTTTAGTAACTACTGAAGATAATTCACTCAAAATTGGTATTTACAATAATTTTTAGACAAAAAATAAGAATATTATAAATTTTTGGAAAATGGGCGTAGCCACGCCCACTTATGGATACATGTGCATATCTTGGTAACCGCTGCAACAATTTTTTCCAAACTTGGCACAGTTGTTAGCCTTGCTACAGCATACCAAATGGCCGAAAATTTTTAAAATCGAACAATAACCACGCCTACCTCCCATATAACGGTAATTTGGGGAAATACGAAATCTTCGATAAATCAATAAATATTAAAGATAATTTACTCAAAATTGATGCTTACAACAATTCATTACCAAGAAATACGTTTATGATAAAATTTTGGAAAATTGGCGCGGCACCGCCCACTTATGATCACATACATGTATCTCGGTAACCGTTCTACCAATTTGTACCAAACTCGGTATGGTTATTGTGCTTGCCACATAGAAGCAAAACGTTGAAAATTATTGGAATCAGATTCAAATTACGACCACTTTTCATATAACGGCAAATTTCAGAAATGCTCGAAACTTCAATATTTCGAAATTTAAGGACGCTAATTTACTCAAAATTGATACACACCGGCTTACCATGTAGTGGTAGCTTTCGCAAAGGTGAAAATCATATACTTAGTACCTGCGCCGGGTATTTAATGTTCGGCTCTGCCCGAACTTAGACTTTCTTACTTGTTTATTTTTGCGCTGTGCTAGCTGAGTATAAAAAGAGAAGCGAATAGAGAGAAATATGTATTGGCCCCGTCAGAATGGGTACTTTGCGTACGCTCCGCTCAAGGATGAAACTGACAGTTGAGTAGACTGTGTGTGTTTGCATAGAGAACGTCAGATTAGCAACTCTTGCGTCGGCGGACCCAACGAACGTTGGCCAACACTCAACTTTTAACGCACGAAAGTCCGTCACTGCTGACAGTTGTACAACCCCGCTTTTACACAAGACAAGACCAATGAGAATATGCACATAATTTACACATTGTTTGAGTAAAGTAGGCATCCAGACAATAAACTGTCTTCGAAAAGCCAGACACAGTGATGAAGACATCCAGAGAAGTGGAAATATATTAGTAAACAAATGTGAATGTTTTGCTATTGTATCTGAAAAATAAATTTAAAAAAAAAAACTTTTTAATACACAACGCTTTTATAAATGGACTAAAAAGTAGAAAATAATTTTTCTCAGTCCCACAGAATTTGTTTTGATAACTTTTGATTTTGAAATTTTAGCAAAAGTCATTACGAACAATTAATGACATTGAAAACGTGGAGCGCATGCAGTACAAAGCATTCGATTTCATTGACAATAGTCAAACTACATAACATTCTACAGCGAAAGTACAAATTTGAGATCGATTTTAAGCGGTCGTTATTCATATGCCCACGATGTAAAGCTGGGCATATCGTCTGCGATATTCGCCATCACCAACGCGTAAAGGTACGTAAATCTTTCGCAGAATCTTTCTCTCGAAAACTCCAAGAGCCGCCTCATCAGATGCTTTCATTGTCCATGCTTCCGCGCCATGCACCAGCACAGGCATGATGAGTGACTTATAGAGTGTGATCTTTGTACGACGAGAGAGGACTTTACTTCTCAATTGCCTACTCAGCCCAAAGTAGCACTTGTTGGCAAGAGTGATTCTCCGTTGGATTTCAAGGCTGACATTATTATTGGTGTTAATGCTGGTTCCCAAATAAACGAAGTCGTCTACTTTTTCAAACTTGTAACTGTCAACAGTGACGTGGGTGCCAAGACGCGTATGCTCTGACTGTTTGTGTGCTGACAGGAGATACTTCGTTTTGTCCTCGTTCACCACCAGACCCATTCGCTTTGCTTCTCTATCCAATCCCGAGAAGGCAGAACAGACGTAGCCCTTGTTTTTACCGATAATATCGATGTCGTCGGCATACGACAGCAATTGTACGCTCTTATAAAGTATTGTGCCTGAGCGGTTCAGTTCTGCGGCTCTTATTATCTTCTCCAACATAAGATTAAAGAAATCACACGAAAGGGAGTCCCCTTGTCTGAAACCTCGTTTGGTATCAAACGGCTCGGAGAGGTCCTTCCCTATTCTGACGGAGCTGGTGGTATTGCTCAACGTCATTTTACACAGCCGTATTAGTTTCGCGGGGATACCAAATTCAGACATCGCGGCATAAAGGCAACTTCTCTTCGTGCTGTCGAAAGCGGCTTTGAAATCGACAAATAGATGGTGTATGTCGATCCTATTCTCGCGGGTCTTTTCCAAGATTTGGCGTATTGTGAATACCTGATCTATGGTGGATTTTCCAGGCCTAAAGCCACACTGATAAGGTCCAATCAGCTCGTTGACGGTGGGCTTCAGTCTTTCGCACAATACGCTCGATAAGACCTTGTAACCTATGCTTAGAAGGCTAATTCCGCGGTAGTTGGCGCGTATGGCGGGGTCGCCTTTCTTGTGGATTGGGCAGAGCACACTTAAATTCCAGTCGTCGGGCATGCGTTCATCTGACCATATTCTGCATACGAGCTGATGCATGCACCTAATCAGCTCCTCGCCGCCGTACTTGAATAGCTCGGCTGGCAGGCCGTCAGCTCCAGCAGCTTTGTAGTTTTTCAGCCGCGTAATCGCTATACGTACCTCGTCATAGTCAGGCGGTGGGACAGCTACTCCATCATCATCGACTGGGGACTCGGGTTCGTCTTCCTCACTACTTTCAGCGCTGCTACCATTCAGTAGGTTATAAAAGTGTTCCCTCCACAATTTAAGTATATTCTGGACATCGGTCACTAGGTCGCCATTGTTGTTCTTACAGGAGTTCGCCCCGGTCTTGAAACCTTCCGTAAGTCGCCTAACCCTCTGGTAGAATTTTCGGGCGTTCTTCCTGTCGGCCAGCATCTCAAGCTCTTCGCACTCACGTATTTCGGCCTCTCTCTACTTATTGCGGCAAATACGTCTCGCTTCCTTCTTCAGTTCCCTATAACGGTCCCACATGGCTCGCGTTGCGCCCGATCGCAGCGTGGCCCTGTAGGCGGCATCTTTTTTCTCTGCGGCTTCTTGACATTACTCATCGTACAAGTTGTTCTTTCGGGCTCGCTGAAATCCAACTACTTCTTCGGCGGCGGTACTTAATGATCGGGAAATGTGGTTCCACTGCTCACGTACGTCGGATTGTTGAAGAGCGCTCTCAGAGAGCAGGTGTGTGAGTCGAGTGGCGAATAAATTGGCCGTCTGTTGTGATTGCAGCTTTTCGACGTTAAGCTTTCCTTGCATTGTTGGGCGGACATTTTTTGCTACAACAAGATAGTGGTCCGAGTCGATGTTTGGTCCTCGGAGTGTACGTACGTCCAAAACGCTTGAAGCATGCCTTCCGTCTATCACAACATGATCGATTTGGTTTCTCGTTTTTCGATCTGGAGACAGCCATGTAGCTTGGTGGATGTTCTTATGCTGGAACCTAGTACTACATATTACCATATTTCGGGCCCCGGCGAAGTCGATCAGCCTCAGTCCGTTATCGGACGTTTCGTCGTGGAGGCTGAATTTTCCGACAGTGGGGCCAAAGATCCCTTCCTTGCCCACCTTGGCATTAAAATCGCCAAGCACGATTTTGACATCGTGTCGGGGGCAGCGCTCATATGTACGTTCCAAGCGCTCATAGAAGAGATCCTTGGACGCCTCATCCTTCTCTTCCGTCGGGGCATGGGCGCAGATGAGCGAGATGTTGAAGAATCTAGCTTTGATGCGGATTGTGGCTAGACGTTCGTCCACCGGGGTGAACGCCAGTACTCGGCGACGGAGTCTCTCTCCTACCACGAATCCAACACCGAATTTGCGCTCCTTTACGTGGCAACTGTAGTAGACGTCGCAAGGCTTCACGCTTACTTTACCTTGCCCCGTCCATCGCATTTCTTGGATGGCGGTGATGTCAGCCTTTGTCTTCCCGAGGACATCAACCAGCCGGGCAAAGGCACCTTCCCCATTAAGGGTCCGGATATTCCAGGTGCATACCCTTAAATCATAGTCCTTTATACGTTTGCCGTGGTCGTCATCAGAAAAAGGGGGTCTCCTTCGAGGCTGTTTGTTTCTTTTCATTGGGCGGGGTTTTAACGTGGCGGGACCCAAACCAAGCGCACGCGAAGTTTTACGCCTTCTCACTTTAGCTCGCTCCCAAACGGGTGCTTGGTTGCTACCCAGAGGATACGTGGATATAAATATCCGGATGTTGTGAGCTGCGATTTGAACCGTACGCACAAGAATCGCTTCTGGCCACTCCCAGGTGAATGGCAGTCAAAAGTTTTCCACTTCTGCGCCATCCTTTACAACGATATAGACATAGTGCAGCGAATTAAAATTCAGCGGCTCCGCTGGCTTGGCCATGTCGTTCGGATGGACAGAAACGCTCCTGCTCTGAAAATATTCAACGCGGGCCGCGATGCTGGTAACAGAGGAAGAGGAAGGCCTGCGTTGGAAAGACCAGGTGGAGAAGGACTTGGCTTCACTTGGCATTTTCAATTGGCGTCAGTTAGCACAGAAGAGAAACGACTGGCGTGCTGTTTTGGACTCGGCCAAAATCGCTTAGGCGGTTACAGCGCCAATTAAGAAGAAGAAGAAGATGCATATGCCCACATACATACATACATATGTTACTTTTCATATCAATTCAAGTGTATTACATGCGCCCCACGCTTTTCGATTTCGGTGTCATTAATTGTTTATAATGACTTTTGCTAAAATTTCAAAATCAAAAGTTATCAAAACAAATTCTGTGGGACTGAGAAATATTATTTTCTTCTTTTTAGTCCATTTATAAAAGCGTTGTATATTAAAAAGTTTTTATTTTATTTCATTTATTTTCTACTTTTTAGTCTAGTCTGTACAAAATTTTGCAATAGATATTAAAATAATTCAACTTGCAGTGAAAGAGAACAGAAGACTATGCAAGCACAATGTTGTTTGCTCACATTTAGTATAAACATACATATGTACATACATACATATAGCAGCAGTTTATTTCATTTAAAGAAATGACGTGTCGTTCATTTCCGCTGTGACGTATATAAATAGTGCATATAGTTAGGCGCAATATTTAACTTCTTCTGGCGGGGCGACATCTATCTCTAGAGTTTTTCTAATTGTATGTCTTTGATATTATACCTACGACGAGGTTGATATCTAGACTTGGTTTGCCATAAATACCTTTGCTATATTTATAGTATGGTGGTCTGGACATACAACATTGCAAGTTGATAAAAGCGTTGTAAAATTGACTTGTGTAAACCCCAAGTACGCGCCCATAAGGAACAGCTGATTTTTGTTTGCAGACATAACCCCTTCATTGTGGCGTATCTTTTCCGTTATTGACGTACAAGTACCCATTCTGACGGGCCTATATGTGGTTTGTTGATGCTCTCTAAACACAAACGCGTGAAAGGCAAACGGTCTAGCAATGCGTGGTATTGTTGATCAATTTAATACTTTAATTAAACAAAAATATTATTAAAATTTCATTTTAAAAGTACCACTGTTTCCTACTGTGGTAGAAATATGTAATTTTTTTTAAATTTTATATATAGTTTAGATAGATAATACAATGAGTTTTTGAAAAAGTTTTTGTATAAAACCGGGTTTTTTACGAAAAATGCAAAATAAGCTTGCAATTCGCACAACTCCAAGAAAAACCCAAAATCCAAGATAGCGAAATGTTCTGGTATGAAATTTAGGAGCGAGACTTTGTTCTTCGTAGCTTTTCTCAATATTCATCGCAAACTGGATGTTAATATTGGCTCAGTAGTAAAAGAATTTGTATCTATACCTCGGTGAATTGCATATGACTTTTCCTTGAGTTTTGCTAATTTATATCCAGAATGAAATGCAATAATCTAAACACTCTAAAAAAACAAATTATATTTTTGGTTGTTACGAATGACTTTACATAAAACCATGCATGTTAGATAATTTAAGTGTTTTTTAAGCCCGTTGCCATACGGCAACACGGGGTGTAATGTGAACTGTCCCCCTTTTTATCTACTATCAAAATACATAAAGGCAGTTCACTCTTTGATACGAAAATGCGAAATGCAAAAATTAGCCTTTGTTTTGTTGCTTTGCTGTGCGTTTGTGCAAAACGACTCCACAACGGTGCGATATGTTTGTTGTAAAAAACTGCCGATTTTCGCACTTTCGCTCAAACGCACACATTTTCGCATCAAAGAGTGAACTCTAGTATAATGTGTGAGAGGGTGTAAAACCAAAACCGTTTACTTAAAAATGCATACGTTAACTAATTGCTAGGTTAGGCTAAGTTAATCTGGCCGGCGTTGAGCCGCACATAAACCGGTAGGTCTTTAGTGTTGCCAGTTGCTCATTTTTAAGCGTAAAGTAGACATCACAAAGGATGTAAACTCTTTGCGACTTTCAGTGCAAATTTCAGCTCTACTTTTGAAATGTCCTCTAACTTCTCGAATTTGTAGGCTCTCAAGTATTTTAATCATGTTTTTAACATTTCAGGACGACGGCAGAGAAGATGCCTAAACCATTTCCTGTCTCCCGCTCACGACACCTCCTGCACCTGTCCACGCTAGTGATACCCATTTTTTGTGCACGAGCAGCCGTCAGGATATGCCCCGTAAGCAATCCGGTTATAACTCTGCAATCTTTCTTTGACACAGTGACGCGAGGTGCTGACTCTTTTCCATTGGACCGAGGTATGGGGACTTTTTTTCGGCATTCCAGTAAAGCAGTATTGGTTTGATTATTGCTGTGTAGCACCAATGCATCAGGGCAGGTGATTGACCCCAAGTGACTCCCAGCATTATTTTACTTGCATAAAGGGCGTCACTGGCCTTATCCTCCCTTTCCTCAACATTGCGCTTCCACATCAGCTTACTATCCAAGGCTACTCCCAAATGTTTGTGTGGTCTTTAATTTACAGCTCGATTTTACCTAGCCGTGGGCACCTTATATCTTCTTGGGACTACACCACTTACCCATTCAAATTGACAAAAAACTTCGTTGTGCTTGTGAAGGATGTAAAACTATAGGACGAGTAGTCTGTGTAAAATGTGATGTGGGTTTATGTTTGAAATGATTTGCTACTTTTCATACCAAAAATTAGCTTCTGCATCTGATTTGAACGTAGAATATACATGCATAGATAAATTAAACCTTATAAATAAATAATGTCTTCTAAAAATCCATTTGAAATACGCTCCGCGTTGCCTTATGTAGGGATGTTGCGATACCATAAAAGTATCGATACCAGTATCAAATGATGTATCAGAAGCTAAGTATCGATACAAATATTGGTATTGGTATCGGAAGTAAAATATCGATATTTTATCCTTTTGATACAAAAAATTTTTGACATAATATGAATGATGCAGTTAATAAAAATTGATAAGAAATCTTTAACAACTTCAGTGTGTAATAAACAAAATATAAACAAGTAATTTTTAGCAAAAAAGAAAACCGACTTAAAAAAAAATATATATATCTCTATATATTTCATGATCCAATGATCGGATCTAAACGAGATTAGTATGGAACCACCTCTGAGACCTTTCCGATGCAAAAAGAATTATCGAAATCGGTTGACGTGGTCCAAAGTTATGCGGTAACATACATAAAAAAAATAAAATAAAAAATATTTCGACGAACTGATAACCTCCTCCTTTTTTGGAAGTCGGGTAAAAATAGCTTGATTTCATCAGAAAATCAGTAAATCCTTCTTTTTTTATTTGTTCTATGTTCAAACAGACGTTGCACTTAAACGAGCTTTTGTCAGTTTTGGTAATGTGATTCCATACTTTACTTTTCGGCGTAAAAGCAAAAAAACATAAATAAAAAATCAATGTCGTTACACTGTATATGTACTGTGTTTACACGGTTTGAATACATCACGATGCCATACTAGTATCAAATGGGCATAGGAAGTAAAATATCGCCCAAACGATAACATAGTCACTAATCAGCAAATATACTTAAACAGAATTCTAGGAACAATATGGCTTGTATGTAGATGATATTGATATGAAAGAAAATACCCATATTGCTATCAATAGTATCGTCTCCCTAGTACCGAATACCGATTTACCCAATGTCGAAACCAAAGTATAGTTACCTAAATTATATCAGTAGTATCGCAACATCCCTAGCCATATGGCAACGGCCGATATCGGACGAACTATACTACTCCCAAAGTTTTAGTAATATTTATTCTTTTACTTTAAAGCTGCTTTTACCCTGTATATAGAAACAAGCAAAACAAGTTAATCTGGGATAATTTGGGTTAATAAAATAAAAGGAAACAAAAGTTATTTAAAGGACTAATAAATTACTATTTTACTGAAAACGGCACCAATGTACCGCTGACGAAAACAAGTACCAATTTGGGTACCATAGTACCGAAAGTGGCAACTGTAACTATGTGTGTAAAAAAGGAAGTGAAGTGTTGATAGGCGAAAACAAATTACCGCTCGCATCACGCGATAGATATAGCGCCCCATAGCCCATGATTGTACGCCGCCATACTCGCTGAAGTCGCAATGCACGCGAGGTGTCCGTATCTGGTAGCTATAGCTTACATTTCGTATCGCATTCGCGAAGACGTTTACAGCGTCAAATAGCAAATCTTGAAGGAGTGGCCGAACTCTCTGGGCGGAGAAAGAATCGATACCGTACTGAGAAGCTCGTTGCCATGCATTAGTGTTCTGTTTGGTTAAATATTTTTATTTGTGTTAAGCAATTTCGTTAAACCGTTTGTATTTTTCAACTTACATACAAATTTCCATTTAGCCTCAAACGGGCCGCTGTGATGTTAGCAGAGAATGTAACGTTATCCCGTAACTCTTCCAAACTTGCGGTATGCGTCTCCAAATTGGTAAGGAACAAGTGCTGAGAGTTCATAAAAAGGAATGAATGGTTAAAAACTTTATTTCATTAAATTATCTCCTAACTAACAAATGTACAGATAGTTGTTTTGTTTAGAGGCACTAAAAATAACTTAAAAATAACTAGTGAAACTAAAAATAACTAGTGAAACCGCAAGGCGTTAAATGGGCAAAATTTGATTTAAGTAGTTAGAGTTATAAGCGGTCCGTATGCCTAATTGCATCCAGCATTTTCTGAATAAAGAGAGGTCTCGCGTGGTGTCGGTTTTTCATTTCATCAGATTTGAAATCACAATGTGCCGCTAAAAAAGTGCTTAGTTCTTTAATTTGACATCTCATTTTTGGAATTCGAAAGAGCTGTGAAGATCTGATGACCTTCAAAGAAACACAATCAGGTATATTTGTATGTATATATAATAACTAGCTTATACCCGCGGGTTTCACCCCGCGCTTTTATACAAATATGAAAAATAATTTAATGATGTTAGATTTTATTTCTGTGCCCATTTCGTTATAGCTCGTTATTTTTTAAGCGAGTTAAGGTATATAGGCCGTTTAAAACTACGAAATTATAAAATCTCGCCTGCGCGCTAGGCATACGAAAGATATCAATCCCTCTAAGTTTACCTTAAAATGTTTCCAGGTATACGACGCGTGAACGTGTAACCTTCTTGGTGCCACGGCGAGTTCTAATATTTCCAACTCAAATTTAGTAACCTGGCCTTGATAAAATACCACTTCTCATTACTGTAGCAAATGCCTCAAGAGAGCTTTAAATTATAAGGCCGAACCCAGTTCTCCCTTTTCCATTTAATGAAATTTATTCTGTCAGTACGGCACTTATAAATAAATCTCCATAACAGATTTAAAATACTTCGAGAGATTTTCTATCCTTCCAGAGATATGTATTAAGAAGTTTTTAGTATGTATGGGAGGCGACATGCCTCCTTTTTTAATAACTCACATTTTTTCCATGAGCAATTGATACATTTTGTATACACAACTCCATACCAAGTTCCAGTATTCTTCCACAAACACAGGGATATGTGGTAAGAAAAAGTAAATTTGTACTGGAAGTGCCACGCGCCTTTTTCTTATAACCCCAATCTTCTTCCATGAATTTAGAATTGATTTTACATACCCCAGTACAAAGTCCCAGTACTCAACCATGAACACCTCTAGAGATAAGCAGTATAAAACAGTAAATTTGTACGGCAGGAACCATGTCCCCTTTTCGAATAACGCAAATTCTTCTCCATGAGTATGGAATTAATTTTGTATACACATCTCGGTGTCAAGTTCCAGTCCTCTGCAATAAACACCTCCAGAGATATGCAGCATAGAAAAATCAATTTGCATGGGAGTTGCCACACCACCTTTTCCAATAAGTCTCATTTTTCTCCATGAGTATGGTATTAGTTTCACATACATACATACATATGAATTTCCATACCAAGCTTGAGTGCTTTACCCAAATATTTGAAGAGATATGCAATATGAAACTTTCAGTCAGTATGGGAGGTGCTACGCCTCTTTTCCAAAAACGTCCATTTTTCTCCGTGAATATGAACATGATTTCACACAGTGTTGGCAAACTGTTAATCTGATTAACGATTAAAAATTAACGATTAAAATGTTAATCGCGTTTGACGATTGAAATTAATTAGTCGTAATCAGCTGTACGATTAATGATAACATTTTTTTAATCTTTAATCGGTGGCTGCGATTACGTTTAAATAATTTAAAACATTAATCGTTAATCCAATTAAAAATAAAATCTGATTAATTTGGCTAGTTTGTCCGAGTCTGAAACCAAACACCAGTTATAGTAATTATTTTGTGTTTTACGC